>NW_022699997.1:462897-477427 GCF_011630105.1 Anneissia japonica
CACTTCAGCTTGTGTGTATCATCCGATACGCCCTCATAATTGTGTTATGAGGGCATATTTTTCTTTTTACTACTCTGTTCTCATTTTCGATATTATGTCCTTTTGTGGTTTATTATGGTAATTGTTAGTGGGGTGTGTCACTGCATCCAGTAATACAGGTGTGTAATTAGATCAAATGCCAACGCGCCGATAAGCTCGCTGTAATATCATCTCCTGGGAAGCATGCTTTTATACCATTAGAAGAGTATTATTATTAATATTAATAATTCGTGTGCAGAGGCCTTGGTTTGCATGAGTTATATAAAATTGGCCTATATTTTTATAGCAAGTTTTTCATATTACTTTTATACTTATTATTTATTTCTTCTTTTAGATGCTTTGGGTAGTCGGTATGCACCATGTCACGGCCCACTACATTGAATTTTCCTTTTATTTACTACTATGCCTCAGAATTTTACACTTATCTACCGGTGTAAAATAATAGTTCCAATAATAATAATGATGATTATAATAATAACAATAATAATAATAACAATAATAATAATAATAATAATAATAATGATAATGATTATGATAATAATAATAATAATAATAATGATAATGATGATGATGATGATGATGAAGATAATAATAATAATAATAATAATAAATAATTTTAATAATAATAATAATTTTAATAATAATAATAATTTATCAAAACCACAGTAGGAAAATACACCAACTGGTGGTATGTACTAGAATGGAAGAAGAAGAAGAACTTAAAATATAATAATAATAATAATAATAATAATAATAATAATAATAATAATAATAATAATAATAATAATAATAATAATAATAATAATAATAATAATAATAATAATAAATAATAATATTAATAATAATAATTTATCAAAACTTAAAATAATATGTACGTTTGTATAAATTCTAGATATCGAAGATCCTGAGATTACTTGCCCTGACAACCAAACTCTGCCAGCTGAGCAAGGTTCAGTTGGAAGACTAGTAACATGGATTACACCGACTGCTACAGATAACAGCCAGGATGTTCCAACTGTAACATTAGCAGATGGCGATCCAGCTTCAGGCAATACGTTTACCTTAGGAGCTCCTCGGATTCTCACATACATTGCAACTGACGGTTCAGGAAACACAGCAACATGCACATTTGCAATTCACATTATAGGTAAGACACTGTTTCATTATCCGCCAATTTTATATTGGCTGCGTATTTTGCAAAGGAAAAAAAAGAAAGGCAAAAAAAAAAAAAAAAAGATTACAAATGAATAGGCCTATAGGTAAGGAAATTTAAATTACTGTGTCTATTACATGAGTATTGCACTGGGATACACTTATTTTAGTCGTTTCCCTTTTAGGATTTGCCTCAAACTTAATGGAAAATTATGGCCTTTATAAATGTACAAGTTAAAACCAAACAACACAAAGCAAAGATCCACGTTTCTTGGTTCACACATAGACAGACACTTACGTCTGTGTACAATGATGAAAGATACTATATCTAAGCAAAACAAGTGGGCTCGTTTTAAGTAATTTTGACGCCACGTTGAAAAAGAGTATACAATTTCAAGTTAAGTAGTTTAGTAATGTGATTAGCATTTGACTAGGCCATACAGCCTAGTTAATACGCTGTGTCATTCACTTCTAGATAAATAAGTTAAAATTTATCTATTTTCTAATATTTATGATAATGGATAAAATTCCAGACATGTATAGTCTGTTTTTAATAATGGTCCTGTTTACTATATAATATAAAAATGAATTTGATAAGAATGGTCAACAGATTAATAATAATGGAATTCTACGGGCAGAAAAAATGATAATGATGATGATAATATGCGCATCAAACCAGCATGTAAGGAGGTAAATGTAACTGTAATATATTTTGTTCAAAATATTACAATATACTTTATTTTAATAAAATGAAGATATGAAATTATATGAATATTTAAAGTTTAGAAATACTGAATGTATCACAGTCTACTACTTTTGGAATTTTGATGACGTCATCCTTGGCGACTAAAGGCCAACTCAGACAGCGTCGGCCGACGCAGCCCGACCCGATTTATCGTCGGGGACAGTCTTAAGCCGTCGTGAGAAATATTAAACACGTTTAATATTCTACTACGCGACTGTTCCCGACGCACATCATCGCGTCTGCGTTCAACTCACACTGCGGCCGACGCTGTCTGAGTTGGCCTTAATTCGGTCTACTAACTACTGTAAACGCATTAGCAGTAGAGTCAGATAAGACTAGATATTTCTAATTTATATATTCAACTCATGTTCAATAGTATGATTACTTACAGTATAATATGAATATGAAAAAAATGATTGTTTCGTAGATTTAAAAACTTTTGCCACCTCCACTTCTCATAACTTTTTCCCCCGCACCCCCTCTAGGTGGCGCCAAACAAGAAATCCTGACTATCACACGTGCGTGATTTGTTTGTAATAAATGCCAACTTCACACTGGCTATAGGACCAGGCTTGAATTTTTGTGGGGTTGTTGTACAGTATTTAGTAAATATAACACGTAAAATTTATGTCATCATGAGTATCCATTGAATCAAATAATAAATTGTGTTTTGAAATGTTAAATACAGTGAGTGATGTAGGCCTAGGCCCATTGAATTTAAAAGGTAGGAATTAGGCCTAGTGAAGTAGAAGAAGGGAGAAGAAAATAAGGTAGGCTTTTATTTAGCACACACAGCACTGTGAAACACATGGTCCCAATGCTGTTACCCTACTTTTGTGTCAGGCTGTGGCACTGTGGTTTCGTCGGCTACTGTCTTACAGTTACGGAACTAGAGTACATTTATGGCCTGACGTCTGTCATTTTTCGGAGTCGCCATACTCATATTCTATTTACGTATATTAATCAGTGGATCCTTTGGTTAGAGTACATTTCCCTTGTATTTTGAAATTGTTTATGTACACAATTCTTATCAATACATCGTTAATGGGGATGTAAAGTTGACTCTGTGTATAAACAATTGATTTTACCAGTGAATTTATAACGGTAAACTTTGGATTTCTAGGGGAATGGCTAGGTACAAAAACGTAGGCTAACATTTCCAAATCGTTATTTTTGTATTTTTTTAAAAGCGTACCATGCCTTCAACCCCAGCGTACGTTTTGTACGCTCGTGAAAATGATGAAAATAATCGAGGCCACTAACAGAGACCACCTTTCTAACAGGTTTGCTCTTTGGTCCATTTGTTTTAAAAAATAAAACTGTGTTTACATATGACCAAATTGTTTACGTTATTATTGATGTCTTTTACAGAAACTGTTTTTCTGATGATGATTATGTATGACAATATGAGCATTTGGTGGTCAATGACTATTTCTTAATTGTCATCCTGTCAATACTAACATACCATTGCATAGAAAATGATTTTGACTTATTGGGAACATTTAGCCTATATCCGGTTTCAGTCTTATTTTTAAACTGTTCTTTCTTCGAGTTTGAATTCAAACCGGTACCTCTTTCTTGAACTCTCATTTTTATATTTTGTGTTTATCAGGGGTCTGTCATTTGACCGGGCCCCCAAGCTTTCAGTACCATATTTATGATGATATAACATTCAGCATTTGATGCAATTCGCTCCTTACATAGACTCTGAGAATGCATAGAATATTTGCAATCTTGGATGACTGAACACAAGTTGAAGCTTAATAACAAGAAGACGACATTCTTTATCACGTAATCATCACATCACTATAAAAATCTTAAACATTCACACCTTTAATTTCTCTAATCAATATATTGAAACTATATCATCTACTGTATAATGAAAAGGTGTCTTGGGGCAGGACTCTTGTTTTCATACAACTGAAATATAAGAACTTTTCGTTGATGAGCTATGCTGGATACAATTATTAAGATTGAGCACTGTTTATTTGTCTATTTGTTTCTATTGTGTTTACGGTGGTACGCAGCAAACTTTAATTTGAATATACATATACAAGAACGGAACAATAATAGGACATCTACTGTTATTCAACATTCAAATTGCCAGACCACACAATTAAAAACTGAAATTTTCATCATAGGCCATAGATATAAATCCACCAAGGATAGAAAATATTTGTGGGATGCATTTAGTTTTAAGGCTTAACACTCAGTCTAAACAAAGACCTTGGTATTTTAAGCGGCTACACGTTCATTAACTAACTAGCTAAGAAGAGAAAAAACAGTACTAATTATTCTTTCATTAGCTGCATTTGCACTGTCAGACCACCTAGGGCCATTCATTTTGTTTATCATTTGATTTTTGTATGTATTTAAAATATAATTTATTTAAGATATAATTATTTTGTAGACGAGGAATCCCCAGTTTTTATGAACTGCCCGAGTGCTATAATAAATGAAACAGATCCATCAGTGAATTCGACATCAGTCACCTGGACAGAACCTACCTACAGCGATAATACAGATGAAGCATCTTTAGTAACAGAGTCAACGCATGATAGCGGAGATACATTTTACATTGGAGTTACAACTGTAATTTATACAGTGACAGACGAGTCAGGAAATGTAGGAACATGCAATTTCACCGTTACTGTCCTTGGTAAGTGTTTACATAATAAGTTTTACAGATTTTGTATAACTATTGCATTAAATGATAAACTAATCAATAAATATCTACGATGATGCATACTGTATACGACTTGACTGACCAACTTTATATATGTACTTAATCTTAGATATGGAACCTCCTACTTACAACTGTTCTGATGATATAAGCGAGAACACATTTCCTGGCGTCGATTATGCTTCGGTTACATGGCAAGCACCAACATACAATGACAATTCATTCCAAGAGGTTATTGTGACTAACCAAATGCAACCAATAGATTTGAAAGTTGGCATTCATGAAATTGTATACAACTTTACTGACGAATCTGGCAACCAGGCATCGTGTTCATTTACAGTTACTGTTAACGGTAATTTATAACAAAAACTTACATTAGAGCTATTTGAACTTATCCTATTATTTTCAAACCTAGAACCTCACTGTTGTTCTTAGTGTTGTTACTAGAACTTTGAAAGCGTCCAGCGTCACCAGCATGAACGGACGTGCAGGAAGTTTGATATACATAAACTAGGGGGGATTTTTAACCAACGTTAATTAATAAATGTTTTGAAGGTGGAGTGTAGGGTGCGGTCAGTTAACGCTGCGTGGTAGGGAACCGAAGGTTGTGACCTTGGTATTAAATTTTCCTCTTTTTTTGACATTTCATTTTCTTAATTTTAAGACATTTTAATTTTGTACAAAGGAACATTCTATTTATTTATCTTATTAACTCTTCCAATTTTTTTTTTCAAACAGCTCTCAAATAAATGAATAACCTTTAACCTCAAAATGTTTATTTATACAAAAAAAAACGTCAAACACTAAGGCGCGATTCTAACTGACAACCTTTGGCTCCTTACAACACAGCGTTAACCGACCGTACCATTGATGCAATGTATCCGGTCAGTGATAGTAATTAATGGCAATTCTGAACCCTTGCCGAATAAATTTGTCTATTGGAAGACAGCCTTTACACCCAAAAATAAAAATGAATAGCTATAACCTTAGTTTAACACGCGGACCAGTATGTGATCGCTCTTGTTTTCTAGTCTTTTTTGAGTTATATTTTTATCATTTATGATATTAACGTATTACAAAGATTTTGATTCACTGAATCACCAAGTTTTTGCTGGACATATTTTTCTTTCACAGTTATTATTAACGGTAATTTAATACAAAATCGAACATGCATTAAAATTATGTGAACTTATCTTATTATTGATTCAACACTTTTTGCTAGACATTTTGTTCTTTCACAGTTAAAAGATAATTTTAGAAGTCAGAAATTGGATTTATTATATGCGGGCCTACTGTATTTTTAGTCTGTCAGTCTTTCTAATTATTTTTTTCTGTCATTTTTATATAAAAATATTCAAATTTTGTTTTATTATTTTTAGAGCTCGAATGACCCAATGTTACTTTTTTTGTACCTTTTCAATGCTTGTATTTTCTTGTTCTGATATGGCATTTCTACATTTAATTTAATTTCAACAGTCAGTACACATGAGCCATATGATGGATTCAGTATTGGGATCACTGAAGTTACCTACACCTTTACTGATCAATCAAACAATACTGCAATTTTCTGTCATTTTTATATAAAAATATTCAAATTTTGTTTTATTATTTTTAGAGCTCGAATGACCCAATGTTACTTTTTTTGTACATTTTCAATGCTTGTATTTTCTTGTTCTGATATGGCATTTCTACATAATAAACAATAATTGATTTTATTTTAAGATTTCGAATCACCCAATGTAAGTTTTTGCCCAGGAAGTTTGGAAAATACTACAGCTTTTGGTCTGCCGTATCAAAATGTTAGCTGGGAATTGCCAATTGTAAGTGATAATAATGGATGGTTTTCAACAGTCAGTACACATGAGCCATATGATGGATTCAGTATTGGGATCACTGAAGTTACCTACACCTTTACTGATCAATCAAACAATACTGCAACATGCATATTCAATGTAACAATTAAAGGTAAGAATACGACAGAAAAAAGAGAAGTTATTGTAATATTTACATAATGAAAATAACATTCTTATTACTAATATTCAACTATTACTACCTAATGACACTAATTTGCTTTATTACACATTTCAGACAAAGAAAATCCCATAATATCATGCTCGTCCAATTTCAGTCTCACGACTGAACCCGACCAGCTATATGCTACTGTTGTATATAATGTTAGCGCAGAGGATAATGATGGGTTACCACCAACAATCACCACTTCTGATCCCGATTCTGGAGACCAAATTGGTATAGGCATTCAGGGGTATTTCATAACAGCAACTGACCAATCAGGAAACATAGACAATTGCAGTTTTTATGTCACTGTTACAGGTAGGTACAGTAGATGTTTTATTT
Source organism: Anneissia japonica (assembly GCF_011630105.1). Taxonomy (NCBI): domain Eukaryota; kingdom Metazoa; phylum Echinodermata; class Crinoidea; order Comatulida; family Comatulidae; genus Anneissia; species Anneissia japonica. The sequence continues at coordinate 469,872 of NW_022699997.1, forward strand.
TATATGAGATAATAAGAGAGAAAGAAATAGATTGAAAGACATAAGAGAGGAGAGAGTGGTAGAGATTTCACAACTCTGGGGCGGATGCAGAATTTGGTGGTAGGGGTTGCGTAAGAGTCCACACCACCTCAGCCCCACCATGGTTGGGAATGGCGGTAGGAGATGCGCAGGAGTCCACATCACCTCAGCGCCACCATGGTTTGGGCTGAGGTGCAAACATTTTTAGAATATGGACCTGTTAGGTGTCTGGAAATTGCACTCTCATACATTAGACATCTTACCTGTAGACCTACTATGTTCATATTAATAACATAATACAATACAATAATTATTTTTCTTGATACAATTTATCGGGGTGCGATCACACCATATGCACTCCCTGCATCTGCCCCAGCAATTGTTATGTTGATTCTGTTAACAATTGTATTTTATCACGGTTATGTATTTTCAGATGAACAAGATCCAAACGTGACATACTGCCCTGGCGATTTTGAAGTAAATACGGAGACTGGAAAAGATTATGCAATTGCAACATGGCGAGAACCAACAGCATATGATAACTCAGGCACAGTGGAGATTTCGTATCAGACACATACAAATGGAAGCATGTTTAGTCTCACAGGCTCTCCGCATACAGTCATGTACAATTTTACAGATAATAGTGCAAATACAGCTATGTGCATTTTTAGAGTCACTGTTATCGGTATGTTTATATTGTTTCCACTAAAGAAATAATACGTATTTAACTTTAATAAGTTACAACTGATTAAAGACCTAAAATAGGGTGTAAATATTGTGCTTTATTGAGTTGAAACAAAATATTAAAACATTTGGCGAAGAATAACATCCCAAGTGTTAGCATTTGCACATTGGAGATATGACCTGGTGGGCATATCGTGTTCGTAATTTACATTGTAAATAATTATATGTTGATAAATGCCTACTAACAATTTGTCATAAATAATTCCAATAATGAAATGTTTTAATAAATAGAAACTATTATTTCAACTTTTTTTTAGATGATGAACTACCAACAACAAATTGTACAAGTGACATAAATATTTCTGCAAGCTTAAATATGACATATGCTATCAACGTCAGTCTTCCAACGATTGTCTTTGAAGACAATTCAGGGCTTGCAGTTGATGTTACACAAAACGTAAAATCACCGTACGATTTCCCGATAGGAATAACGTATGTAGTGGTGAATGGTACAGACCAATTTGGCAACATTGCTGTTTGCCGGTTTTCTGTGAATGTTACAGGTAATGTTAACAAGGACAATAATAATAATAATAATAAAATTAATAATAATAATAATAATAATAATAATAATAATTTCATTCATTTGATAATAATTTATTTGGTACATTTGCATTTGTTTTGGTTTTTTCTTCTCTGTTGTTGTTAAGCACCTCGAGGCTGTGTCAACGTGAGGCACTATATAAATCCAGAATTATTATTATTATTATTAAAGGCCAATGTTTCATTTCTAGTGAACATAGTCAAGTGTTACTAAATCCAATGCTTCTTCAATATCTGTAGTCATAATTTTAGTGTAGTGCAAACGATACTAGATAACTACCAAAATGATTGATGCATTTGTAAATTATGTGTCGACTAATAATTGCATGCTGGCTTTCTTAAATGTGTAGTGAACAAAGGTATTTTTCTTCATTTTCGATATTATGTCCTTTCCTGGGTTATTATGGTAATTGTTAGTTTCTGCACCCAGTAATAAAAGTTTATAATTAGATTAAATGCCAATTCGCTGATAAACACACTACAATATGATAACATTTTCTCCCAGGGAGCTGAGTATGTGTACTTTTGTGCTTTTCTACCATGAGTTTAGTAGTAATATTTCCTGCAAAGGCCTTGTTTTGCATATGATAAGTTATATAAAACTGAATACATTAGTAGGCCTACATTCCTATAGGGTGATAATTTTAGCAGGTTTTCTTATTACTTGTATACTTTTTATTTTTTATTATTATTTAATTATTCTTAAAGTGCATTGGGACCTTAGCGTATTTTGCAACATGACACTTCCCATTACATTGCATTATATTACTTTTTATTTACTAGCATGCTTTAGAATTTGACACTTACCAGTAGAAAATATAGTTCCAATAATAATAATAATAATAATAATAAAAATAATAATAATAGTAATAGTACAATAATGATTTTTTGAGAAGAAGTGTTGTTAAAAATCAAAAGGACATGTATGTTTGTATCAATTCTAGATGTGGAAGACCCAGAAATTACTTGCCCTGACAACCAAACTCTACCAGCCGAGCAAGGTTCAGTTGGAAGGCTAGTAACATGGATTACACCGACTGCTACAGATAATAGTCAGGATGTTCCAACTGTAACATTAGCAGATGGCGATCCAACTTCAGGCAATACATTTACCTTAGGAGCTCCTCGGATTCTCACATACATTGCAACTGACGGTTCAGGAAACACAGCGACATGCACATTTGCAATTCACATTATAGGTATTTATTACTAAATAAGTATTTTTTTTGGGGTTTGATTGAATTTGAAAAGGAAGCAAATAAATGTTATTTTGAATTGAATTGAATTTATTCCATTGTTATTGAATTTTTAAATTTATAAATGTGGTCATCGTCTTTCCTAACTTTTTTGTTAGGTATGTGTAACGTATGTAAACAATTTATTCTCGATTGACTTTGTCATTCAGTTTAAACAATTTAGTTTTAGGTAAAGGTATTATTCAACACATGTTTATTTTGTAGATGAGGAATCTCCAGTTATTATGAACTGTCCAAGTGCTATAGTAAATGAAACTGATCCATCAGTAAATTCGACATCAGTATCCTGGGCAGAACCTAACTACAGCGATAATACCAACACAGCATCTTTATTATCAGAGTCAACGCATGATAGCGGAGATACATTTTACATTGGAGTTACAACTGTAGTTTATACAGTAACAGACGAGTCAGGAAATGTAGGAACATGCAATTTCACCGTTACTATCCTTGGTATGTGTCTACATATTTTTGCTTTTCAAAATTTACATAACTGGCATTAAAGGATAAACTAATCCATACATATTTGAAATGATGCATTGTGTAATATACGGCTGGATCTTCTTGTTTCTAGATATAGAACCTCCTACTTACAACTGTTCTAATGATATAAGCGAGAACACATTACCTGGCGTCGATTATGCTTCGGTTACCTGGCAAGCACCAACATACGATGACAATTCATTCAAAAACGTTATTGTGGCTTTTTCTCACATGCAACCAGTAGATTTAACTACTGGCATTCATGAAATTGTATACAATTTTACTGACGAATCTGGCAACCAGGCATCGTGTTCATTTACAGTTACAATTAACGGTAATTTATCATTTTATAATATTAACGTATTACAGTTGAATCACCAAATCACAGAGTTTTTTTTGTCAAAGTTCATATTCTGTCACAGTTAGAAGATAATTTTAAATAGTCTGAAAATGGATTTATTATTAAGATATATGATCTGTAATTTTACTCTATAAGTCTTTTTAATTTTTCTTTATTATAAATAAAAATTATGTGTGTATCTGTCCAATTTTAATAACTTTGTAAACCACATTTGAAAGAATCAAGCAAACAACTTTTTAGCACTTTTAAAGCATTTTATCATTTTTTAGTATTTAAATAATGAATGTCTTAATTGATCCTGCATCTGGCTTTCTGAATATTTTAAATGTTTTTGATTGTTTTTAATATTATGTGTTTCCGTCCAATTTTATTAACCTTTAGCCACATTTTAAAGATAAAAGCAAAATCTTAACATTTTTAGCATTTTTAAAAGTTTTTTGGCATTTTTTTTCCCTATCTTAATATAAATGTTAATTGATCCAGCAAATTTTGCATGAAATGATCTTACCTATTTAATGTTTGTAATTGTTTTGTATTGAATGCACCTCAGAACTGTGATGAGGTGCCACTGTTACTAAAGTGCAGCTTCAATGAATTATTATAAACTTATTTATTATTATTATTAATTTTTTTAAATTTCCAATCACCCAATGTAACTGTATACCCTTTCAATGCTTTTATTTGCTCGGTTTCTTATGGCATGGCTTAACAAATAATGGATTTTTTTTTTAGATTTCGAATCACCCAATGTAAGTTTTTGCCCTGTTAGTCTGGAAAATACTACAGCTTTGGGACTGCCGTATCAAAATGTTAGCTGGGAATTGCCAATTGTAAGTGATAATAATGGATGGTTTTCAACAATGAGTACACATGAGCCATATGATGGATTCAGTATTGGGACCACTGAAGTCACGTACACCTTTACTGATCAATCAAACAATACTGCAACATGCATATTCAATGTAACAATTAAAGGTAAGAATATGGCAGGAATCCAATAGAAAGCTATTATAAGAATACAGTATATTTGGTCATTGCTTAAAAGCACTTAATCATGATCAATGTATAAGTGTTTTATAATATTTATATTATAATAGCTTAACTTTAGCTTAAAAAAACAAACTTAGGCCTAATTACCCAAAGGATAGACGTTTGAAGTCCACGATGGACCTGAAATATCAATTCATTTATAACTTGGTTTTTATGTCAATCAAATGCAATCGTAAAGATTCTATGTCGAAAAGCACATTACTGGGTCAATTTTACATTTGTAATTAGTGTGCCCTAAATATGGCTACTCCAATTCAGAGGACACCCTTATTAAAAGGGAACTACCTGTACTACTGTTACACGTTACTACACGCTTTTAAACTAATACTTACTTTGTACAAATTATAATTTACCTTATTTCATTTACATTTTAGACGAAGAAAATCCCACAATATCATGTTCGTCAAATTTCAGTCTCACGACTGAACCTGACCAGGCGTATGCTATTGCTGTATATAATGTCAGCGCAGAAGATAATGATGGGTTACCACCAACGATCTTCACTTCTGATCCCGAATCTGGAAATCAAATTGGTATAGGCATTCAGGGATTTTTCATAACAGCAACGGACCAGTCAGGAAACATAGACACTTGCAGTTTTTATGTCACCATTACAGGTTTGTTTAGATGTTTTATTTTATATAAAGATAAAGAGAGAAACAAAGAGAGATTGAAAGGCATAGGGCTAAGAGAGGAGAGTAAGAGAGATAGAAATGTACGAAACTGTCCTGTTGATTCTGTTAAAAGTTGTATTTTATCATGGTTATGTATTTATTTTCAGATGAACAAGGTCCAAACGTGACATACTGCCCTGGCGATTTTGAAGTAAATACGGAGACTGGAAAAGATTATGCAATTGCAACATGGCGAGAACCAACAGCATATGATAACTCAGGCACAGTGGAGATTTCGTATCAGACACATCCAAATGGAAGCATGTTTAGTCTCACAGGCTCTCCGCATTTAGTCATGTACATTTTTACAGATAATAGTTCAAATACAGCAGTGTGCACATTTAATGTCACTGTTATAGGTATGTTAATATTACTTTCTGCTAATAGAATGATATAGTACTAGTAATATTCTTATAATTTATGTTTGAAGTCAGTAGTAAACTAAAAAAAAATCTAGCATGTGTTGTCATAAATAAACCCACTTATTATTGTTTTTGTGATGGGTTAATTTCAGATAATGAAGATCCAACAACAAATTGTACTGTTGACATCAGTTTTAGTGCAAGCACCAACGAGTCGAAAGCAATTAACGTCACCTTGCCGACAATTACCTTTGAAGACAATTCTGGTGAGCCTGTTGATGTAACACAGAACATTTACTCGCAATCCGACCTTCCCCTGGGTATCACTGTGATAGTAGTTAATGGAACAGATATGAGTGGTAACACTGCTACATGCGAATACACTGTTAATGTTACAGGTAGGAATTAATTCTATGTATGTGTACTATTTTATAACAAGTGCTATTTTAAAATAATTTAAGTGTTAATTACCAAAATTAGTGCACTTTACTATGAATTGACTGTAGCTAAACTACACTATGAAATGTGTTATTAATGGGCGTATTTCTGAATGCGCTGTGATAATAATCAGTTGATTAATATTTCCAAAAGTTCAATTGTATTAGGCTTATTTATAAAAGAATTTTTTTTTTATATGCATTTTTATTTATGTACCATAAACATCTATCATATAACCATAAGTGTTATATAGAAACAAGTTTTATTAGATGTTTTTGGAAATAATTTTCCATGTTGCCTCTTTACTATGCTCCTTACTTTCAAATATTCAGACAATCAGCCACCAATTGCGATTGACTGCCCGAGCAATATATCGCAAACAACCGACTTCGGATCTTCAAACGCTACAGTAAACTTTACTGAAGTTACATTTATCGATAATTCAGAGGTTATGCCCACTGTAACTGTAACAGGAGTTAACCCTAATGACCAATATGAAATTGGTGAAACAGATATTGAGTATATGGCTGTAGATTCATCAGGAAATGTAGCAGTCTGTTCGTTTACTATAACGGTCATAGGTAAGCACAAAGTCAAATCAAATACATTCTATATGAACTTGATATGTACCTTTAGGTTAGAGGTTAAATTTAAAGTTTTTACTTGTTTTTGTATGCCTTTTTCCAATTTCTTATAAATTAATCATTTTATTTATTATAATTGTTATGTATTAATTATTCGTATGTTAAAATGTATCTTAATGATTCAATTTGAAATATAGATGAATTGAATTGAAAAAATGTTTAATTTTACTATACAAGGCTCCCAACCCTGAATGGACCAGAGTTCAAATTAAATAAGAAAACAAAATATAAATGTGTGCCTTAAAGTAATTAATGAATAAGGGACTTCTGCATATTTTGTATAAGAAATAATTTGTTTAAACCACTGTTAAATGAAGCGACTGTATTCAATAAGTTGTTAAACTTCCTTTGTTTCTATGTTGACGTTTAATAAATTTCACTTAGCCCATTACTTGTTGCTGTTGGATTTCTCTATTTATGTTGATTATTCGTTATTATGTTACGTATCTAATAGCGTGCACAGAAATCCAGTAAAAATACTATAAAAATAAAGCCATTTTCCATTGAAGAATTAACTATTTAATTTCTATAGAACTATAAATTTTAAATAGGCTTTAATATTTGGGTTAGGCCTATCTAGATATCTTGAAAGGTGTTCAAATAAAAATGCTCAGTATAAACCAATTCATCTGTAATCAAATCAATAAGACAACCATGTTGAAACTGTTACTTATGTCTATTGTGAGCCAAAATATCTTTCTATTATTTCTTACAGATGATATGGATCCGATATTGCAGTGTTTTGATGTGATGAATACCACAATACCAGAAACCGCCTTTGGTATTATAGATGAATACAGTATAACAGTAATCGAAAATAGTCAATCGTATGACATAAGTTATACTATTCAGCCTGGAGTTAGTTTTTCTATTGGTAAAACACAAGTTACAGCTACAGCAACAGACTCATCAGAAAATACAGGGAACTGCACATTCAATGTGACAATTATAGGTAAAAGTGGAACTGAAATGCATCCTAATAT
>NW_022699997.1:477553-487694 GCF_011630105.1 Anneissia japonica
TATTTCACACTCATCTCCATGCATATTAGACAGCACACTAGTCTTTGATGCATTGCAAATAACCATTGAGTTATTAAACAACTTGACTGCTGACTAGGGCGATGAAACAATGCAGAATTGTGTATGTGTTCCATCTAAAATTGTCGCTGTAGGAGGCACCACATCCATTCTTAATATGCTTATTATAACCATTATAAGCCTTCTGAACTATATTATCATTATTATTATTAATAATATTTATTAATAAATTATTAAACTGTCTTAGCCAAAAAAAGGCCAAGTTTATCATATGAGGTTAAAAGATAAATTACTGAGGAATGTAAAACAAAATCGTGACTGCTATACCTCAAAGCTCGAGATTCAGCAGAGTTGTAGTAATTCAAATCCTCAGGTTCTCAACATTTTTAAACACTCTGTAGGCCTACTACAAGTTGTACAATATGTAGTTGGTAATTGTTGAGAGTTAATCATGGTGACTTACCGGTATAATAACAAAAGCGTATCATTGGGCCTACACAAGTTGGTATAAACAAAAGAGAGATAATTATAAAGAAAAAAAATGCAGGTTGATACCCAGGATTGTATAATACTTGTATAATATTCAAATTTATTTGTGTATTTTATAGATGATGAAATACCGTCAGTATATTGTCCTATGGATATTACAGTACCAACAGATGATGCGTCGTATAACGCAACAATAGATTTTATTGCTCCAAACGCAACGGATAATTCAGGCGGTAATTTAACAATTTACTCAAATTTCAAGCCAGGAGATACTTTCCCATTCGGAGTAACTACTGTGAGTTACACTTTCCAAGATGAGAGTTTCAACACAGCTGAGTGTATTTTCAATGTCACAGTATATGGTAAGTTGATACAGGTACACGTGTAATGCATGAGTTTTTACAGTGTTTTAGATATTGTATTGTTTTGTACAGTTTTATTTTATGCATAAACCTGCACATTGAGTGTAGAATTTAAGCAAGTGAATAGAACATATTAAATTCTAGGCTTTTGTTTATTTTTATTACTCCTAATTTTTAGACGATGAAGACCCAATGATAGTTTGTCCAATGAGCCAAAAGCTTAATACAACCACTGACTCTGCCTATGCCCTAAATGTTATTTGGTCGGACCCAGTAGCTATCGACAATGCACCTAGCATTCAAATAATGTGTGTTCCAGCTTCGAACTCTAATTTCACTGTTGGTACAACTGATGTCATTTGTAGTGCGATAGATCCTTCGAACAACCAAGGGAAATGCAACTTCACTATTGAAGTTTCAGGTAAGTCTGTATAATATAGCATAACTAAGTGGTTGTGGTTGTATAGCTACCTAAGTTTACTAAAGACATGAACAATACAAGACTGTGTAACTGTAATATCAATTGTATGTATGCGCGCTTTATTAAAAAATTGAATACAGGGCCCACATGGCCCAACACATGCCTGGCACGCACCAGTACCAGATATCACACCAGGTATACCACCACCAAACCTTACATTATTTTTATTTGTTTGTTTATACTTAATATTATTATTACTATTTTTTACTAAATTTTACTGTAATATCGATGACACTTTGGGAAATGGTTTATTCATTCTGAATCATTGTACACCACATTTAATATATACATATTTATTACAGATAACCAGGATCCTATTCTAGATTGTAACGTAACAGAAACGTATTTTACTCCTCCTTGGTCTGCAACTGTTACGCTGTCAAACGTTATAGAATATGATGACAACGTGGCCATAGACACAGTCAGCCAGAGCCCAGAATCAGGGTATGCATTGCCAATTGGTGAAACATTGGTCACAAACATCGTAAATGATACTTCTGGAAACACTGTGTCATGTTCTGTTACAGTCATAGTAATCGGTAGGTATAAATGACAAAGTAAACTTAAAGCAATTGCTCCTTTTGTTATTGTTTCTAATATTGTGGTGGTTTTTAAATAAAAGTTCATAGTGATTTTCTTTATCTTTGCACTTTTTGTTGCTCCAATGGTCTATTAAAATAACTCTAATTATAATTGAGTGACCAGTTGAATTGAAATGATTGGCTACTGGTTGATCCAGCTTATTTATTGTAATAATGTATTTTTAATTACGATATTATTTATTTTTTTAGACAATGTACCACCAGTTGTTGTTAATTGTCCATCAAGTTTCAATGTATCAACGGATCCTGGGTCAGATAGTACAACTGTCATATGGACTGAGCCAACAGCGACCGATAATGACGGCACATTACCATCTGTTACTGTCAACCATGAAAATGCCACATTACTTTCCATAGGGATGTATGACATCCAATATGAGTTTAAAGACCTTTCGAACAACACAACACCTTGCACATTTCAAGTTATTGTTTATGGTTTGTAAACTACTTTCAGTTTTTAAACAGTAATATTTACAACTACAGCAATCACTACATAAAATGCATACTGCCTTGGTCATATGCCTGGACACTGTATGATACACAGGTTGTGTATGGGTGATTCCATTATTTTCGTTTATGCCCAAGGGTAAGTTAATGCGGGATAAATTAAATTTCTTGATTAGCGAGATTCGGCTGAAATTATTATTAGTCCGTAATTGCTGCCTTGAAAACCATATTTCTTGTTGTAGATGATGAACCTCCAACAACAAATGACTGCCCAACAGACCAAGTGGTACCTAACACAATGGGCTTAGATGAAAATTCAGCTGTATCGTGGACGGCCGTTACTTTTGGAGATAACTCTGGTGGATTTGTGGATGTGGACGTATCACCTGGTATGCCTCCACAGGCCTTTAAAATAGGAACCGGACTTGTCGAATACACTGCCACAGATACACATGGAAACATTGGATATTGCCGTTTCAATGTTACTGTTTATGGTAAGATTTGAACTAGAATACATATCTTTCTATTTTATAGAAAGGGAATTATTTTGAAAGGATGATTGTCGAAAATGCTTTAAGACAGTTGTCAAAGAAACTTAATTCCACCAATTGTTTTTTATTCTTTTTTAATAGGCTTTTTTTGGAACATATGCATAAAATAATCTGCTCTTTAAGTAGAATTATATACTTTGCTTGCCTGTCTTAGTAACACATTTCATATGCCATTTTGCAATAACAGCAATATAACACTTTTGTAATGATATATAAATATATGATGTACAGTATAATTATGATATATAAATTCTGATTATTTCTTGTCAAACTTTTCAACAAAACATTATTATTTAATATGTAAACAATAAAATGATATAATATGAAATAATAAAGTATTTTTGTATTTTTGAAAAATAGATGGCGAGGATCCCGTTATAGATAATGATTGCCCAGACGACATTATAAATACAACTGAATATTACGGGAATCAGAACCCTGTTGTGTACTGGGATGTGCCAACTGCCTCGGATAATTCTGGCTCTGTCAACCGGACGTCCACTCACAATCCTGGTGACATATTCCAAATTGGGGATTCCGGGACAGTCGTTAGGTACACATTCAGTGATAACGCTGGCAACATGGCAATGTGCGAATTCAGAGTAATAATTGCTGGTATGTTTATATCTTTTACTTCATGAAGTTGTAGTTTCTGATTGTCATATTCACAACCTCCTGAAATATAATATTATGTAGTAAGTAGCTGACATATATTTAGACAATCATATTTTATACTTTGCATTGAAGAAATACTGTATTGTCAAACCAGCTTACGGAGTATTTATTCTATAAATTTCAGATCTTATTCATCCAGTTCTTTATAACATTTCTGGCAATCTTACCTATTACACGCTTCCTGGTGTGGACTACGCCATTGCAATGTGGGACGATCCCATGGCAGTTGATAACTCAGGAATAACTATTGTTGCAACAACTATACCATCTGGATCGCAATTTACTATCGGGACCACTAGAGTTTGCGTTCTGGCTTTGGATCCATCGGATAATGGTGAAAGACTTTGCTTTTATGTTACTGTAATTGGTAAGTTATAATCTGTGCATGGACTCGATCAAATTAACATTGTATTCACATTTCTGAATAAACCAGTATATAACAAGAGCAATCTGTATGGAGTGTATAATAAAAATACTAAAATTAACAACAAACATTGGTAGAAAGTTCATAATATTTTATTCTCAAGAATATTTTGGTCGCACCTGTGACTTTTCTGAATGTGCAATTGTCACTAGTATTTGTTCTGTTTAAAACTTTAACTGCGGTGCTTGAGTTAATTTGCTACCAATGCCCCTGTTATGTAAATGTGTTACACATAATGAATAACATTATAATAGCATGTATTAACATAAAACAACCAATAATATGCAAATAATGAAGGTTTATGCATGTAGTAAGAAGATTTGTTAATGAGTTGAAAGATGAATTGTTCCATTGCATGAATGAAATTGCATTCATCATTTGTTTTATCATACATTTATAATAGATTCTTCTCATTTTATATTTATGAAAAATAAAGTGAAGTCCACCTTTCTTCCCAATGAATCAGCCCATTTTCTTGAAAAACAAAAAATTTATGAAATAAAAATATTGAAGAAATTAAACTAAATAAAATAAAAAATAATGTAAATATAAATGCGTTACGTGATAGTAAATACCAATCAACCACAAGGATTTTTGGTATGTTGTAAATTAAAACATTACCCTGAATTGAAAAAGAACAACCTTCCAAATTCGAACATTTTTAAGTTTCATAAAAATTTAGCCTAGCCAGGAATAATTTTAATATAGTAGTACACTCTACATTCTCTAGACAATGAGAGGCCAGTGATTAGCAACTACCAAACGGAAGAAATCATTCGATTCACTGACCCAGGAACACCTATAGCGGTCACTTGGCAAATTCCGACTGTTACAGACAATTCAGGAATGTGGAATGTTTCCAGTAATTTTGATCCTGGTGATACATTTGACGTTGGGGAGTACCTGATATTCTACAACGCAACCGACCCATACGGAAATGAAGCCTCTATAACCTTTACTGTTACCGTACTAGGTAAACAGTACAATTATCTTGTTATTTCACTATCAAGATATATATATATATATATATATATATATGTTTGTGTGTGTATATGAAAACTATAACTCATCATGCGATAATCCTGTATAACAATTTAAACAATTTATGAGCATTGTAATTGGTAAAGTTCACCTTTACCAATTATAGGTTATATAACTTGAATTACCATATATTGACTACTTGCATGATGTTTAAATATTGCACAAGAATGACACCGACTTATGATTGTATATCATTTTGCAGAAACTGATAACATTCCTCCAAACATCACATGTCCAGATCCAGTAATCGTTCCCACTGATGAATCAAGATCATATGCGTCAGGCGTATCTTGGTCTGGTATATATGCTTATGATTTAAATGGTATCTACAATATATCAAGTAGTATACAAAATGGTTCAAGGTTTGACTTAGGATTAACAAACGTGACATATTGGGTATACGATAATGCTGGAAATACTGCCGAGTGTACGTTTATTGTCACTGTACTTGGTAAGTTCTATTTTTAAAACCAAATACTGTTAATATATATATATTTTAAATACTTATTCTATTATTTTGGAAAATGTGATGAGCCCGCACGAAAGAAAATTTTCAAATGTCTGCCATCTGTAGTTATAAAAGAGACCGTATGAAATCATAAGAAATAATAATAATATCAAGCAAGAATTCGTAACCCACTACTGTAGTGTATGCAATATGTATGTATAATAACACAATTATTTATAAAATTATTTAAAATTATTATTATTATTAAAATTATTATTATTATAAAAAAAAATTATTATTATTATTATTATTATTATTATTATTATTATTATTATTTAAAATTATTTATAAAATAATAATAATAATAGTAAAGCTCCAAGGTTACAAAACATTACAATAGTTCAAGTTGCAGAATTATTAAATTAAAACCACAATAAAAACTAGAACATCTCAACTATCTATCAGTTAAATATACTTAAACTCTCAAACAAAATATCTATATCAAAAGCTTATTTATGGATATTGTACCTGTACAGGTTGATTTAAAAGTCTTATAGGCACATGTATATTTTTAAAAATCGTTTCACAAACAACCAATATTCATATAGTCAATATATAACATAATTTAGCTTTTGTAATAAGTTTAACACATTTAGAATGCAATACAATGAAATACATAAATACAAATACAATACAACATTAATACGAACACTACCACAATCTATTTTGATAGTATTGTTATCAATGTACGTGTTACATGTTGATGATTGACATCCAAATAAAGTAAGATTATAGTATGAAAATTTTTAAAAATCAAATAGATCATAATATGTTTGATAAAAACCTACTCACTATTATAGTATTTTGTTGTATCTTAAACCACGGCATCAAAATTTAAGGTCCAGTATCCAAATCTCATGTATACAATGGAGCGCAAGTACTGACCATTCGATATTCAGTAGGCTTTCTAATAATGTTATATTACAGTTTAAAAAAGCTCAAACTTTCTATTTAACTCTTGATCTTTCGAACTGAAATGGACATTTTATCTTGATTTTGATATTTTTTCAGACATGGAGAATCCTGTAGTTACAAATTGCCCGGATAACATTACCGATACAACTGAGACAGGAGAAAACTATGGCATTGTGAACATACCTTCTCTGATGGTATCAGAAAACTCAGGCTCATATGTAGTCTCGCAATGGCCCATGGGATCGCAATTTTCAATATCTACAACGCCAGTCACTATTACCATTACAGACGATGCAGCAAACTCAGCAACGTGCGAATTCTTAGTTACTATAATTGGTAATTAAACCATTTATAAATATATCCAAAAGCTACCAATTCGTTGTCATCTCATCGTCTTTTATGCATCAGTTTCAATGAATGATAAAGCATGGATGAAATCCTTTGATAAAGCGAAATAAAAAAAAATAGTAAAGTTCTTCTATGTGCTACAGTATCTTTACTTCTGGACAATTTTGACATGGCCTGGATTGTAAACAATTCAGATAAATGTGAATTATTGAAATGTAAGCGTTGTAATAATTAATGATAGTAATATTGTCTGGCATATAATGCAGCCTACAAAATTTCAAGTTGGCATTCCACAATTTTTGAGAATATTGACGAACAAGAATTGGCACAGGTTTTTTGGCAACCTATAGTAGATTTTCCATGCTTCAGCATCCACCGTATTTTACACTGCAATCTGAGGCATGGTTTCCACTGAGACAGATCGTACCGGAAACTACATTTATGTACGTTGTACCCGAGGAAAATTTGCCAATCGTAAAACAAATTTTTTGTAAAATATTAATAGGCAATAATATATAATCCACATGCGACTCCTCTTTCTACTCTTTGCCAAATGTGGGCCTCTTTACTATCTAATAGTAGCAAAGTTGTTGTAGATTTGTAAGGGTACAATGTGTTAATGACTTCATAAACTTGAGTATTTGTAAAAACACGGAGGATTGAAAGTTGGCAAGTTTTTGCTGGCCTATTTTTATCCTCATTTTGGGCCTTGCGGGGACTTAGCAGGGGATGTAATTTCCAAAATGGTTACATGCATGTGAGAGTCCCGGCCACCTCCTAGCAATGCGGAGCATCGTTTTAATGTACATCCCCGGCTAAGTCCCCGCCACACCGCCGTAGTCCTGGGAAAATGCCTCGCTAATAAATGATTGGAGGATAAAACCTACTTGAAGGTTTAGCCTACAGTAGGTCTGAATCGGAGAAGCAACGTGAGAGCTAGGCCAAGGAGATGAGGTTCCTTGATGGAAGCACTACGCGTGCGTATCACTTAGCAGTTTCCATGGAAGTTTGGACTACAATTGACAAGTGCATAATCTGTCTCTTATACACATCTAGATGTGTATAAGAGATAGATTTTTCAGTGGGATTGAGCACTGTTTCACAAAAAATTGAGATATGTGTGTGTTATATATATATATATATATATATATATATATACGGGTTGTGTTGTTATACACATAGTAAGGTCATTTGATCACTAGTCGTAGCTTCCCCAACCTACTAAACAACAGAAGTTGATTTTGTATCCAGTGTAGCACAAGAGACGGCCAACCTGCAACCCCTGGCTATCAAAGCGAGTATCGTACCACAGAGACCTATAGAATATACGTGCAGATCTAATCCCCAGGCACTTTCTCTAATACAACATTCTGAAACGGTCACCTACACCTTTATATAGACTATTAATCGAAAGTACTTGATAGTATTCAAATACATTCTTGGCCTATGTCTGATACTCTTTAATTGTCTATACAGCTATCACCATTATTTTGTATGTACAGCAAACTTGACGATAACAAATAAATATAATTTTCCCCTTACATTAGATGATGAAGATCCAAAGATTATCTTCTGTCCAACAAATATTTTAATGGACAATGACCCACAGCTTTCAACGGCTGTAGTAAATTGGACAGAACCAACTGCAGATGACAATCATGGCATCGCCTCTCTACAACAATCCCACATATCAGGAGTTGATGTAATGTCTGTTGGAGATAATTTAGTTAATTACACCTGGATTGATCATTCGGGGAATACAGTCACGTGTCTATTTACTGTCACAGTTCGAGGTATGTAATGTTATAAATAGATTTGTTATTTTCATTATATTTTTAAAACTTCTGAATTTACATTTGGTAAGTATGTTTTATTAGCAGTAGGGTTATCAATTTTCAAAAACGGACATGGAGTTCCTGTCACATTACTTTAGTTTGGGACGTGGTCAGGGGTCTGTACTCGTTCACAAGGGCAGTAGTTGGAGCCTGAAATGCAGGCAAAAAAATTAACCCCCATCCACCCAGCCACATCAACAATTTAAAAAAAAGTGAAATTTATGAAATAAAAATTTGCTCAATTATTTTAGTAAATCTAGAAAGATAATTCTGACCATGAAGTCTGCCCTCATAAAAAATATATAGGGATGGTTATTTAGTTTAATCTGATTCTTTAATTCAATTAATGAATTAGAATATAAAATTAGGTTACTTGGTGGCTTTGCTGTTGTGCCTCAATTCATATAGCTGCAATCCTTCAATGAAGTGGTGGTTCTGCGTCTCAGAATAAGTTCTTGGAATTGGCGCATTACAAAGTTATATTTTTATTATTATTATTATTATTATTATTATTATTATTATTATTATTATTATCATCATTATTATTATATATTATTATTATTAAAATTATTATTATTATTATTATTATTATTATCATCATCATCATTATTATTATCATTATTATTATTATTATTATTATTATTATTATTATTATTACACAGACGTTGAAGATCCGGTATATTCAGGTTGTCCAACTTCACAAATACAAGTGGAAACACCAACTGGCTTTAATACAACGACCGTATACTGGACTCCACCCACTGTTAATGACAATGTTGGCGTGGTCATAAACACATCGGATTACCAACCGAATGACATATTTGAAATTGGCATAACAACTGTAACATACCACGCGGAGGACGAAGCGGGAAATGAAGCTAACTGTATATTCACAATTCTTGTAGAAGGTAAGAACGTTATCCAAAATCTATCAATTTCCATTTATTAAATTTATTCTTACACATACAAATTCGTTAAAATAATATATATTTAAAATAAAATATTAGGCTTAATATATATAGTAACTGTAGTGGTGATACACTTTATAAAGTGTGTATGGTATTATATCCTCTTAATGGAAGTCACAACCCAAGTGCAAAAACCTAAGAACAAAAAACTTTAGGAATGTAAATATAAGTAATTAAAATAATGAGGAAAAAATGAGATTTGAGTAAAAAAAATAGATAATATTTGATCTTCCTCATTATTGTGTATCATATTGATTTTTGTTTTACGTTTGTCTCCCAAATAGTATTGATGTATTGACCATGTAGAGTGTGAAATCAATTGCCTTCCATTTGAACTTCCATCAAAAGCCCCAGTGGCATAGTTTGTTACGACATCTTCATAGACAGCAGAGAATCCAGAGTTTAAATCACGATTGGAGTGATTGTTACACTCGCAGATTCCTCTTTTTGACTATTAAAAAATTATATATATTACAG
>NW_022699997.1:487834-489439 GCF_011630105.1 Anneissia japonica
ACTCAGAGACGTGCATGTTTACAATAACTGCTGTCTCTTATACACATCTAGACTTAAAGAATAAAACAGTATATACTCTTATATGCCTAAATACATATTTCAGATACTGAGAATCCGGTGTTTACAACTTGTAGTCAGCTTCAACCAAGTATAACTGTACAGACTCTACCAGGATTGAACTACAGTTCTGCAAGTTGGAGTGTTCCTGTTGCAATTGATAACGATCTGATTACTGGTGTTGATTCTAACGCTGAGCCAGGTGATCAATTTCCGTTTGGTTCAACTGCTGTGCTTTACACCGCCTATGACGATAGTGGCAACACTGGAACCTGTTCGTTCTTAGTTATAGTTGAAGGTATGCTACTCTAGTTACTAAAAATATCCAGACTCCAACTTGAACTTTGGTCATTTCTGCCACCAATCACCATAAAAAAGTTGTAGGAGTACATGAAATATTCATATTTCAGAAAATTTCAAATTATTGTTATGCTAATGAGCCAGTTAAGCACAATGTGCACATGCTCAGAAAAAAAAAAACTTTTCTTATCTACACTGTGTATCAGCAGTGTGCGGCGTACAGCTAGGCCTAGACGAGACTTGCGGTACAGTAAAAGACAAAGCAAAATAAGGGTACTAATTTCACTTGACATGCAAATCAATCATACTTGCACACTTAAGAACAAATTAATCTACCAATATAATCACCTGCTAGTTAAAGATATAAAGCAAGTATGTTCACAAATTTGACTTGATGTGATTTTGTTCTGTAGTATTACAATGAACATCACATAGGCTAGCCAGGCCCGGGCCTAGGCCATGTCTAACCGCTTATAAAAATGCAGAAAAAAGACCCAAAACTATTTAGAATGAAGTTATCAACTAACTAGTGCATTAAAATAATTCATATACTTACTACTTACCTATGTAAAATTAAAATGTATTGCTCGCAAACGCCAATTTATTTTAATACGCCTTTTCACAAATCGGTAAACATCTTGAATTGATGACAAAAAACCTAAGTCAGTGGTGCATAACCAACAAAAATAAGATAAAGCTTTGAGGCTAAATTCTTGACCATGTTATTTAAAAATTCATAACTCCATAACAGAGGGTTGTATCACATTAATTTTTCCTGGAAAATGTTCTTAAAAGACTATTCTACATAATAGCTGCATATACACAAATTAAGATTAATAATTATATTACAGATGCAAAAATGTTTATTAAGAGAGAAGAATTTCACTGAAACTTTCTGTACTTAATCCAAGAATGAATAATGGTCTATGACCGAAAACTGTCATGCACATGGTGATTTATTTTTTAATTCCATTTATTTATAAATCTAGACAATGAAAAGCCAGAGATAAGCCAGTGTCCAAATGACACAACAATTTTGCCAGATTTTGGACAGAATTCGGCCGAGGTTGTTTGGGACGAGCCCATTGTTACAGACAACGTAGATGAAACGCCAACAGTTATTTCTAATATCAAGTCGAATACTTCACTAATAATTGGTGCTCATATCGTCAGGTACACAGCAATAGATCAGTCAGGAAACTCAGAGACGTGCATGTTTACAGTAACTGTTCTTGGTAAGATGTGTGA
>NW_022699997.1:489598-495022 GCF_011630105.1 Anneissia japonica
AATAAATTTTTATAAAATTTTTTTTTTTTTTTTTTTTTTTAAATAAATAAATGAAATTTAAATATTTTAAATAAATGAAATGTGATGATTTTATCAGTGAAGTCTGGTTATAGCTACACTATTATATTTATGTATTTTAAATTCAGTCGGCCGATGTATAATAATTTAACTTTTTTATATTTTTTATGGAATAACAGATGGAGAACCACCAGAGTTTATGGATTGTCCAGGAAACATTACGCAGCCAACTGATGAGGATAAGCGAACTGCTAGAGTTACTTGGGCTCCACCAATGGCAACTGATAATGCAGGAACTCCATTTACAGTCTCGAATTTCCAACCAAGTACGCCATTTTATGAAATTTTATAATCTAATCTAATCATATTTATTTATATAGCGCCTTTCTTTGAAGATAGGAAGCGCTTCTGTCCCTGGTCATTGGATCCACATGCTAAGTGTTGCTGCTGTATTCAGCGCAGGAGCAAGCAACCCCACCAGGTACCCATTTATACTCTTGGGTGGAGAGAAGCAATGCAGATAAAGTGCCTTGCTCAAGGACACAAGCGAAATGCACAGCGAGGGATTGAAACCCCGACCTCGAGGTTGGGAAACCAAACCTTTCACGCTGCGCCAAACATACACTGATGATTTGTTGATATTTAATATCAACTAATTATTAACAAATAAGTTATCATAACTTTGTGAATTTCATTTTAAATGTCAAACAAATTCCTCCATTTATGGCGAGGCAAATTGTCGAGCGGTTAAGTTAGGGATGCCACAACCTACAGCCATAATATAGGTCCGGTGCGCAATTTGGCGGTGTACTTTTGACACAAGTAGGGGTCTAACCCGGTGTACTGGTTCATGCAGCCCCTGTTGTGGACAGAGGAGTGATAGAAGGTACCGGCTTACTGGGGAGCTCAGACATGAAGAGACCCTTAGGGGAGAAGAAAGTTACTGTAGGAGCTAGTCAACACCTCAAGTGTTTTGAGACTCCGGTATAATGTGCTATATAAATCAAACTGCATTACATCCTATTAAATTAGTATAGGCATGTTTGATATTATTTACTGTATACTAATTTCAATTGAACTGTCATGCTAAAGGCATAAAGGCACATATTCTGGGCAAAACCAAAGTTAAGTTTTAAACCAAAGTTAATTTAAAATTGAATTTGCCTATACTTTTGTATTTCTACCCATTATTAATTGTTATGTACATAATGTACCTGCATCTGAATTTTTTTTTGTTTAATTATGAAAATTATTGTGTATTATTATAAATTTAAAAAAAAATTTCCCTGTATTTTTGTTTTTCTACTTAATTGCAATTTATTGGCTTTTTTGTTTTTATTAGTTTGTTGTATGGAATTTTTATTAATTTAAGTATTTAGGAAAATTTCTTTACTGAATTTGTATTTTTATTGCTTGTTTTATGCTTTGTTCTACTTCAATTTTGTTTTAAATTGCAATAAAGAATTTAAAGAATAAACATAATCATTGGTTAATGCTAGCAGTTAAAATAAAAATTGTTTAATTTGTATTGTATTTAATTGATTATTAATTAATTGTATATAAGGAAATCTTAAAAAGTGTGTTTGCTTTTGATTTATCAAATGTCACTATACTAAATCATTATTAGCAGATGCTTTAATACTATGCTATTTTACATGCTATTTTTGCCAACAGATGATGAATTCGTGTATCTATTTGGGGGAGCTAATCCCGTCATTTACACTGCTTTTGATTTAAGTGGCAACACAGGATTTTGTATATTTTATGTTACTGTAACAGGTATGTTGTTTCAAATCACCATAAAGTTTTTATATTAATTTCATCTATATATGGCCATATATGCTATAATTATTTTCAGTTAGAAAATAAGCATTCATTGATTAATTATACATTGTGTGATTAATTTATTGATTTGTTGACTGGTGGCAGACTAACAGACCGTTTCACCAAGTCCTGCCTTTGTATAATGTTACTAATGACCAGGATAATAAACCTGTAATTTGGATAAAATATGGTCTGAGGTAACAACTTTATTAAATTACAGCATTGAAAAAAAATCTGACTAAACATTTTATAAATTTCAGATTTGAATGGGATTTTTTAAAAAGATATCATGGTTCCTAATATGGCAGATTATTCCATATAATTTGTCATACATAGGCTCATGCAATATTAGCCTACATTTTCCTTTTTTAAATAATATTCTTAGCTTATTTGTACATGTGGATTGTCTTGTTTTGCGAATTTTTAATAAATATTTAAATAGTTTTGTGTCATACAAAGGAGTAATTGTCAGAATGCATATATTTTTATTATAATTATAACCATTTGGAAAATTTTTACCACGATCCTTGTAGCTTGTGTCTGGCATATTGTTCAGTAAAACTTCCCACACAGTTCAACAAAAATTCGATGATGAAATGTTTGAGCTAACATAATGTGTGTTAAGACAGCTTTGGGTAGTATTCCTATTTTTGAATAAACATAATATATTTAACTTGGGGATTCAATTAAACATTTCCTAATTGTTTAACTCACTGGCTGTCTGATTAATAATATGATTGGCATTTTAAATACATAGATTTGTTCCCTGGACTTGTGTTGTTTTTAATCAACTTTACAATTATTTTAGATCATGTTATGATCTATAGTGGATAGAAATATCTTTTGGGCATAATACTGTTAATGCACTTGTTGTCTAGATGACCAGTCGCCTGTGTTCACCACACAGCCACCGAACATAACATTAACAGCTGATGAATCAGGACCTACTGCCATTGCTACCTGGAACCAGCCTGTAGTAGACGACAATGTTGGAGTAATTGCAGTAGTACCAGAACATTTATCCGGCAGTCCATTTAATATAGGGGTTACTGACGTCACTATAGTTGCATATGATGCAGCTGGAAACCAGGCATCTGTAATGTTTTATGTCACCGTCTATGGTACGATAAAATACAATTGTTGTGTTTAAGTTTATGATAACATTATATTAACATCTTGTCTGTATTGAGGAAGACGTCGGAGGCATTTTATTACACAGTGACTTTTATAGGACTTTATTCGTTGAAAAGCTACAGGGTAGCCTACGATGTTCTATCATGTCCTTATTTAAACACTGTATATGTACCTTTTTTCTGTCTCTTATACACATCTAGATGTGTATAAGAGACAGTTATTATATTGTCCACACATTTAATGTGGTTGTTATCATTGTTGTGAAAAACAGACGATACTCCTCCAGTGTACACCAATTGTCCCGGTCAGCGTAATTTCAATACTGACGTTGGTTTGAACACATCTTCAGTCGTTTGGAGAACATTGGTTATCCAGGATAATGACCAAGTCAATCAAGAATACAACAGCCATTTATCTCCTGTTGACCTACCTGTAGGAACACACACAATCTACAACAATGTAACAGATCGATCGGGAAACTATGCGGAATGTATATTTGAGGTTGTAGTTACAGGTAATTTTTTGATGAATTGATTCCTAGTAAACTAACTTTATATTGTACATTAGTACAAAGTAATCTATAATATGAGCCATAATATTAGTCGTATTACGGTATCAATGAAAACAATTAAAATAAAAAGAACATTGCTTTAACTAATTTATTTGAGAAACAGGCAGGCTCAGGTAGCACACATGAAGAAGGTATTTATATCTAATGTCACAAATAAATTCATTATTCAAAACAAGGTGCTACCCTTTAATTACATTTGCTTTTAAAACATATACTGTATAATCTACATGTTTATGTTCAACATATCACTTACGGTATGTCTTGAAATATTGTTAATTACCACAGCTCAGTTATTTAAGCGGGGTGGTATCCATTTAGTGTGTCGTGAATCACGGAAAACGTTAAAGAACGCAGTTTACTACTCGGAAAAGAGTACGGTATTGTATCCTGCCCGATCACCACCAAAAAAGTATTGTGTAGGCCTACAATTATCTGCTCCGCATTGTACTAGGCTTAACCTCGAGTGAAGGCGTGTGACAACAGAGAAGTTTGTTATACAAGGCTTTTATTGAGCTTATGTTTCCTGCTCGTGGAAATGGATGCAAAATTATTTTTTATTTTTGTTAATGATTTTATTTTGGTTTTTAAATAAAAACGATACATTATTAATTATTCATTTTGCAAATATATTGTATCAGTGAGTTTTCATTATTATACAGACCTTCAAAGAAACAGTCACATAAACTAATTCAAAATATGGTGGCATGTGTAATCATAATATCAAAATACTCACATATGACTTCATTGTTTTTAATTTCAAAATCAGAAGGTTAAAATTATGTTGCAGATATGCTTAGCTGGTACTCAATCAATCAATCAATCAATTTAATGGATATCACTTTCGTAACAGTGGCACACGTTGGACAATACCCAACGGTGCATCCAAATATAAGAGAAAAATAATAAACTTAAACTAGGAGTAAATTAAGCTAAAATGTATATACAAAGTAAAATTTATCAACATGGCATGTAGGTCTATGTGGTATGGTACCGGTAGTCTTACAGGACCGTATTATTTACAGAGTTGCTGTATGAATTGCAAGTTAATATGGAGCTAAAACTAACAGACAACTAACTAACATTACAAGATATTTATAACAAAATATAGAGCTTAGAACTAACTGATCATAAAGGTTCATATTAACAGAATAAAGGGAAATACAAAAACTAATTAAAGTGTAACGGGTGGTAATAAACGCAACTGCCATTATTATCGTCATTATCAATCATCAGCATTATCATTATTATTATCATTAGTATTATTGTCAATTTTTTTATTATCGTTATTATATATGAATTGTAAACATTTTCATAAATATTGTTCTTTTGAAGACAATGAGGATCCAACATATGAAGTATGCCCGAATTCGTTCACCGTAATTGCGTCACCTTCTTCAAACGAAACACAGGTCTCGTGGACAGTATCATCCCCGTCAGACAATGTTCAAATTGTATCTGAAACTATGACATATTCGTCAAATGACATATTTGCAATAGGAACTTACACTATCCGATATGAAGCAACAGATTCCTCTGGAAACACAGGCATTTGCGAGTTCACTTTAGCAGTTCAAGGTAAAAAAAAAGCTAACTTGTGCTAGAACTATTTTTACTTATATTTGTCTATATAATTTTTAGCTCTGCTGTTCACTTATTATACATCGGAAGATATTTTTAAGATTAAACACAAGACTATTACAGCTAATTGTATTGTTGTTGTTGAATTTTTAATTGATATTGAATAGAATTTTTCAATGAATTTCTTTTAAATATGTTTGTAGCGGTTGCGATTAATTATTGAATGTATTGTAAATAATTAATAGAATATTCACCTTTAAATAACTTTGTATAAGTATTGTATTATAAGTTTTTTTAAA
>NW_022699997.1:495092-496620 GCF_011630105.1 Anneissia japonica
ATCATATGTCCATCATAATATCTATTTTTTCTATATGTAGATGCTACTGCACCAACATTTTCAAATTGTCCGAGCAGTCAGACCCTTAGCACAGATCCTGGGGTTGATGGTACCAATGTGTTTTGGAGCACCCCTACTGCTATGGATAACTCCGGCAATGTTATGACAGTAATCATGACACCAGTTCTGACGTCCGGCAATTATTTACAAATCGGACAATACAACGTCAATTTTACGGCAGTTGACGCAGGTGGAAATATTGGATACTGTTTCTTCACCATACTAATAGAAGGTGTGTTCAAAATAAGCAATTATTATATATGTATTTTTTTCCATGAACTATTGCCTGTTGATGTCACAATTGGCTTGGACAAATGTGTATTCCACATTTAATACATATTCTAAAACCTTAATTTTAGAAATGAATGAATGATCATTACGAGCCATAGCTAACATCGAATAACATTTAATCTTACAGATACGGAATTTCCAAATGTAACATACTGTCCAGATGATTTTGATACATTACCAGATAATGGAACAAACACAGCTAACCCAATGTTCGAGACACCAACCGCTGTTGACAATTCTGGCATTCTAATAACGGAAGCATTCCCTGTTTCTGGTGCAGTGTTCATGCCAGGCCTGAACACTGTGCTGTATACATTTACTGATCCATCTGGAAACATTGCCAGGTGCTCCTTTACTGTTACAGTCAGAGGTTTGGAGAAAAGTTCATATTTTGTAGCATATTCTTAATATACAATAGACTTTAATAATCAATTACACTAAAAAAGTTTTTTTTTAAATATAATTTCTTTGAATTCGCTTTAGATGATGAGGCACCTATGGTGACTGGTTGCCCATCAAGTATAGAGGAGTCGACTAGGGTAGGCCTTTCATACAGTATAATAAATTGGACGGAGCCCGTATTTATGGATAATGCAGGTGAACCACTAGTTGTCAGAACACATGACTCAGGATCGCAGTTTAGTATTGGAATAACGTATGTCAATTATACTGCGTCCGATTCCTTTGGAAATCAACGACTATGTTCATTTGCAGTCACAATACTTGGTAAGAACTTCTTCAGTAATTAAATTATGGTTGTTCTTTGTATTTTTTCTAAATAAAGAAGTCACAAAAATAGCTTGTACTCACTTGCCATTGCATTACATCAAAAACAATTGCTGTAGCACTATGCATGTATAAAAGAGTGAAAAATTAATTGTTTCCAATTTGATTCGAATTCCCAACAAAGCCCCAGTGTTACATATACACCAGTGGGTCTCGGGGTAGAATCTCGGTTGAGAAAATTTTGTTCACCTCTTCAATAAATTAAATATAGAAAGACAGTAACAAAAAACAGCTAAGAGTTGTAAACATACTAGAAGCAATATAATTTATTAAATCACAAATACTGAGGAAGAACACAGGAGTGTTTGAAATATTTGGGATTTTAATAAATTATATTGCTTCTAGTATGTTTACAACTCTTAGCTGTTTTTTATTACTGTCTTTCTATATA
>NW_022699997.1:497168-509150 GCF_011630105.1 Anneissia japonica
GGGGGTGTTAAAAAGTTAGATTTCAATTGTTGTTTAAACAATGTAACAAAATAGGTAATAAGAATAAGTTCAAAAAATATTTTTCCTAATTTTGCGTTTATAATGACCATCATATTATTCATTATATTCTATTTGATAAGACGATGAGCTGCCAGTTATAACCAATTGCCCGTCTAACCAACAATTAACAATAACTACATCCGGTGATACTGCTATTGCTACTTGGACTACACCTGATGCCACAGACAATTCCGGTCAACCTGGATTATCATCGAACTATCCCAGTGGATATCCATTCCCTGTGGGAATGACCGATGTTATTTATGAAGCAAGAGATGCATCTGGCAATGGAGCTCAGTGCACTTTCGTAATAACAGTCAATGGTACGCTATGCTACTGTTGTTTTAATCTTGTGTCCTACTTTTCTATTATATCAATATTAATGACAACGTTAAAAATAACAACAATAATAATGATAACATTAATAAAGAAGATGATAGTATAATTAATAATATTAATAATTATCACAATAATACTAGCAGTCCAAATAATCCTTTTGTATTAATAATTGCTAAATAGTATACATACATCAAAACAATAGTCTTTCAATATTTCAATATTCATATCAGTATTCATTTTGTACAGATTTATAACTAATTGTTATATTTCTTGCTTTAGATTTTTTATGCATAAATAAATTACTTGATGTTTTAATATCGGTACAGTTCTTAGACTGGTCGATTAGGAAATTTCTAATAGCATAATATAGGTTTATAGGTTTGACATACCCAGAGAGAAACAAAACAGTACGAATTTTTCCAATTTGGCATCCAACAACTTTGGCATCAAAACACTGGCTTGGACATTACAGTTTAAAGGTCATTTATTTATTTAGTTATTTATTTACTTGAATACTGTCAGAATCAAAATTGAATTTAAATTTCAGATAACCAGCCTCCAAACTTTGAGAACTGTCCAAGTGAAATTGAAGCAAACACCGACTTTAGACAACCAACAGCAACGGTTTCATGGACGGAACCTTTCGCCGTCGACAATGTAGATGGCAATTTAACCTTTACTAGTACATATTCTCCTGGTTTTATGTTTCCTGTGGGTGTATATACTAATTCATATGAAGCTACTGATAGAGAAGGGAACATTGGCAATTGTGTGTTCACAATCACAGTGTTTGGTAAGAAAGCTATTTATTTTAAACTGTTGTTTTAATAATGCATGTCAGTAAATAAACAAGAGCGACCGCTCACCGGTCCGCACCTTTCTCCACGGTACAGGTGCAAGTTATTATATTGGTTTTTTGAAGAGCTAATAAGATAGAAATTTTCAAATAATTAGAATATTTTTTTGTACAAGAAAATTATTTAGAATGTTCATTTGTACAAAATTAAAATATCTTAAAATTGGAAAAAAAATAAAATTTCTTAAAATTGAAAAAAAAAAAGAATTTAATACCAAGACGCGATTCAAGCTCACAATCTTAATTTCTTTATAACACATCATTTTTATGCTAGTATTTGGAGACGTACTAAGTATTCGGTACGCTAACACGTCAGGTAGGGCAAAACATCACTCCTATGATATTTTCCTGACGCAAAGTCATCTTTATACCTATATTTTGCAAATTCATTTTAATTTTGTAATTAATTTCATTTAAATCTTTATAAATATGGCATTGTAACTGTCCTTTATTTTCTTAAGTATCATTTGTGTATTTATTTTTATCTTTTTAGACCGTGAAAAGCCACAGATTCTTAACTGTCCTACTGGCATTACAGTAACCAGTTCTAACATTGCCAGATGGGCACCACCTAGAGCTACCGATAATACAGTTTTAGTGACACTGCTTTCCACAGTAAATCCTGGATCAACTCTACCATCAGGAACAACAAGTGTCACATATACTGCATATGATCAATACCGCAATGAAGAATACTGCATTTTCAGCATAAATGTACAAGGTAGTGTGACAATATTTTATTCCAATTTTATAAATTTTTAGCAAACAATTGATTGTTAATTGCCTCAGTTATTAAACCTTTTGAAAGTCATTAAAACATTAAATGCAATACAGGTTTATGTTTACGTACTGTTTATTTTAAGTCCATTTGTTTATATAATTGCGCAAAATAAATTGTAGGCCTAATGATTAATGTATGGAAAACGTTATCAGAAACTTGGTGTTAAATGTGAATACGAACGAAGGTCAAGAGAATGAAGGTAAAACACTTGTTTCTAAGTTATATACTTTATTTTTATTTTTAAATTCTTTAATATTTCTTATTTCCTAAACTTGAAACATAGGAATTGGTGCTCCGGTTATAACCTACTGCCCAGATAGTCAAGTGGTTGTTGCTGATGAGGGCGCTTTAGATGCTGAAGTATCGTGGATAACTCCAAACGCCACAGACAATGGAACCGCATTAACACCAGAATGTAATTACTTGCCGGGTAGTGAGTTTGATGTTGAAACACGGACTGACGTCATTTGTGTCTTCACAGCCTCTACTGGACTGGAATCAATATGTAGATTTTCAGTTAATGTTGAAGGTAACAAGTTTTCAGCAGAATGTAATTTGATACTATTAAAAATGTACATTAGAACTGAGTTCAATATGAATGCGCAATGAAACTCTAACATTAAATTAAAGTAAAACACAGCAAAAAATAAGTTAATAAATGTGGTTCGCTCATGAATGCATCTATAGTAATATCGTAATAAATTTTTTTAGGTGGTAATTACATTTTCTTATCAAAGCGCAGCTTATATTCAATAATCATATTTTTTATAGGTTATTAAAGACGAAAATTACCAATACAATAAGAAAGAACGGATTAGGAATAAATTTTGCAGAGTAGATGTAATACTTACATAAAACTAAACAATACTAATAATACATTACAATTGCTGTATTTACAAAGTTGGACTAAAACGAGAGCCATTATCTACTCTTATATTGATTTTTCTAGATTTATAATTAAAGGTTTCTTATTTTTAATAATTTTAGCTCCACCGGATTTAGAAGACCCGGTGCTCAGCTCCTGTCCACCAAATCAGAATATTGAAGCTGAATTAGGAAGTACATCTGCAGTGGCAACCTGGACACCTCCAAGTGCGACCGACAATTCAAATATAAGTCCAACATTAGAGGTTACAAATGAACCGGGCTCAAACTTTGATATTGGTGAGACAGTAGTACTTTACATTGCACGTGACTCATCAGGCAACACCGACAGTTGCCAATTCAAAATAACAGTGTCAGGTGAGTAAACTTGCTTATTATGTATTTTTAATTTAAATAAATGTTTTGAACTATATTTGCTGTTGAAATACATTATAACAAGTAAGAGGCCTTTTAGTTTTTTTAAAAAGAATGTTTAGAAAATAATCAATTGATGTAAACATTTTTTGTTTTTGGTTTTCTTCGTAAGGCTTTATTGATAATACTGATCCAGTTATTGAAGACTGTCCATCAAATATTAATGAGTTTGTCAGCGTTGGCACGACCACTTATCCAGTCGGGTGGGATCCACCTACGGCAACTGATGACTCGGGATCGTTAGATTTTGAAACGGATTATGAACCCGGATCCTCATTTAATGCCGGTGAAACTACTTTAGTGACATACACTGCCACTGACACCAGCAACAATGAAGTTTTGTGTACATTCACTGTGACTATTACAGGTATACTATCAGTTTTCTATACTTTAAACGACATCTTTGATTTCGAATTACGTATTTCCCCTTATTGCGAAGCATGTTTCTTGAAAAACATACATGTAAAGCTTAGGTAAATATCAGAAGCATTAATATTTTCAGGAATAAATACATTTATGCTTAAAGTCAAATGTAGCAATACTGTATAGTATTTTAAAATGCTGATATATTATGTATATATATATATATATATATTTATATATTTATATTTATATTTTTTGTGGTCAGTTGATACACAATCTCCAACTGTAACTAACTGTCCTGTTGCCATTGACGAAACTATACTATCGGGAGAAACATCTACGGTAGTGACATGGACATCACCAACAGTCCAGGACAACTCAGGAGATTACTCCGTTGAACCTTCTATTGCTTCCGGTTCAGTTTTCGATGTAGGAGAAGAAACAGTTGTTTACTCAATTTCTGATAATTATGGAAATACCAATAATGATTGTTCCTTTAAAGTCACAGTATCAGGTAAGGCATTACATCAATCAATTAATCAACATATTAACCAATAGCAATCGATCAATCAACTGGTCGATGAATCATCTGACGACTGTTTACAAAAATTAATACAAAATATTGGTCTCCATCCAATTAAAGACCACTTTTGGGACCTGGGTTTCCGTGGTCTTCAGCAGATTTGGACTCTCAGTCAAATAATAAAGATAATAAAATTGTTACTTAGGGACCACAGAAGTGTCTTTAATTGCAGGGGTCTTTCATTGGAGGGAGACCTGTAGTTAGATTTACAATATTTTGATATCTTTACAAAACTGTACGTATAGCAGGTTACGTTTGGTGTTTGAGAATCACTAGATAGTTGATTTAATTCAAATTTTTAATAATCCCGTCTACCCCTTAATAGTTCGTTTTTTATTTATTTTATTTTGTGTTCCAAAGACAAATGATATAAAAGGGGAAAAAAACATGTTTATTATGTGTGCTAGAAGACACTTTTCAGGAACATTTTTATGTTATTTATGTGATTTCAATTGCTAAGTCGGCTAATTTGTGAATAAATTGAATGAAATTGAAAGTCGGACGATTGATTATTTTATCAACAGTGGACGAGGTTCCCAGTTTCAACTTTTGTCCCGAAAGCAGTACCGTTAACACTGAACCCGATTTAGCGACAGGTATTGCTATGTGGGGAATGCCAATGGCAAACGATGCCGAAGATGGAACCATCATTCCAACATCGACATCAACATCAGGGCAGCCATTCAATTTAGGCAGCAATCCTGTTGTTTATACCGCTACAGATTCTTCCAATCAACAGGCAGAGTGTACATTCTATATAACAGTCATTGGTAAGATGATAATTTTCAGAATTTATAACCATCATAATTTCTTTATAATACAGAAATGCACCTAATAAATTGAATATAAGAATAAATCTCATAGGAGTGATGTGTTGCCACGTGTTATCGTACCAAATACCCGGTACGATAACACGTCAGGTAAGGCAAAACATCACCCTTATGGTACTTTCCTGACGCAATCACTCATCGAAATACGAATAAATCCGATACATATGTGCTAAAATTTTACAAAACTGTTTTACCATTATATTTAACAGATAACCAAGATCCAGAGTTCATCACAACCCCTGACCCTCCAGTGGTCTGGGTGTTAGCTGGATCATCGTCTGGAATAGTAAGCTGGGCAGTGCCAACAGTAAACGATAATGCCGATCCAAATCCTACTGTAAGTTTGACAGGAGGTACTAATGGAGGCAGTTTCCCGCTTGGCACAAATCCATTGACGTACACAGCAACAGATGACGCTGGCAATTTTGTTACGTATTCATTCGATGCAATTGTATATGGTAATTATATATATATATAATTATATAGTTATGCATTTTTGTTTATACCATTTCATTAATCAGTCATAGGTCTATAATTACTTCGCCTACATTTGCAAAGATTGTTTCTTAATGAACGAATACATATATTTAATTATAATGCACTAGGTGATCGGATCCGAAACTAGCCACTTGCAGAAGCTCGGTGGTCTAGTGGTTAAGACTTCAAGCTAGTTATCTGGAGATTGTGGGTTTGATTCCCACATTAATCACTTGCGAGATTTTCTTCGCTAGCATTTGTGAACGTACTGAGCATTTAAAACGAAAACGTAGTACAAAGGGAGGACAAACATCATTCTAATTTAAGTGTTAATTTCAACAAATGTTAGTCCCTACTGTAGCTTTTGCATTTTTAAGTGTTTTTTTTTATTATACCTGAATGAATAACCGAATACACAAATACAATATTATTAATAGGCCTATGTGATGGGGCTTTCTGTTACATCACAATATCACAATAAGGGTAACTTGGTATAATTATGTTTATAATATTGTCTCATGTCGTACTCTGCAAATAAATTCAGATACAAACCAGTCAGTAATATAACTTAATAATAATAATGTATCTTATATAATTATTTCAGAGGATCTACCTCCGATGTTTACATATTGTCCTGAGAGTTCTACAGAATATACAGATATAGGCCTTGCTACTGCTACAGTATCGTGGAACATGCCTACGGCTGAAGATGAACGAGACGGAACAATCACACCCACGTCTACCTCAGTTTCGGGCCAACAGTTCGGTTTTGCAAGTAACCGAGTCACATATATTGCTGTCGACTCATCAAGCCAGACTACTGAATGCGTCTTCTTTATAACTGTTTTAGGTAAGCCAAATATTGTGTTACTTACAAAATTAATTCAAAATGTTTTAAAATTTATAGTTAAATAACTACAACTATAATTTTAACGTCTAAATATATTTGGAGCCAGGACCCGCAAACTGGGAAAACATGATAGGTTATATTTGTAGGTACATAGTTGTTTATATGACTGCTGATTGTGGCTATGCCAGTGCTTCTGCTGATGGTGATGATAATGACGATATTAATAATAATGGTAATAATGATGATGGTGGTATTGATTATGATGCATTGTACAAGGTGGAAAATTAATTTGATATTGATAATCTGCAATTCTTATTTTTATTAGACAATCAAGACCCTCAAATAACAAATATAATACCTCCTGTTCCTGTCACTGCTGCTTTGGGAGCAACCAGCGCAGTAGTCACTTGGCCAGAGCCTACAGTTTCTGATAACGTAGACCCAAGTCCATCAGTACTTTTAACAGGTGGGGTAAATGGTGGGACGTTCAACATTGGAACAACTGATCTCAGCTATACGGTTACTGATTCAAGTGGAAACTCAATTTCGTATGATTTTGAAGTAGTTGTTAATGGTAAGGATATCACAAATCTTCATTACTTATTTCTTTCGCTTATCCTCGACAACCCTGTTTAAAGTCCCATTTGGTTTGTATTTTTTACTCGTCGGAGATTTGAAATACATAAATGATAAATATCATTTATCTTTGAAAGGCGTTATATTAATTGTTACTACAATGGTGATTAGGGGTATCATTATAAACTATTTTTAATACATTATGACAATAGACCTCACCTTTTCCGTTTTCATTTTTAAATCTAATTTAGTTTTTAGCTGCTGATTCTGTGTGACACCCTTTTAACTTTTTTATTTATTTTTATAAATTACCTTATATTGTAATGAAACGAGAATTAATACATTATTTTTGTTGCTGTATAACATATCTAATAATTAAAATATTTTTTTACATGTATGCAGAATTTCCCCCAGATGCAACCGAGCCTGTGTTCACATTTTGTCCAGGAGCTGTTACAGCCAACAACTCACCGGGATTATCGACTGGGGAAGTCACTTGGACTTTGCCAGTTGCTACCGATGACGGAGGTGACGTAGCAGTCACACCGGCATTCAGTTCTGGAACATATCCTATTGGAACGACATCAGTTGTTTATTCCGCAACGGACGGTGTAAATACAGTAACATGTACAGTTATAGTGCAAGTCATAGGTAAGCGAATTAAAATATAACATTTTTAATGGTGAACAATAATAAATACATCACTACTACTAATAATAATAATACGTATATATAATTAGGAATTATAGTGATGAAAGTAATTATATCAAAAATATCTTTAGTATTTTTCTGACAATTTTAATTATTTTTTAATAATTGTAGACAACGAGAAACCTACCATTGACAATTGTCCGGAGACTATGAATTACTATGTGCCTTCGTCGTCAACTAGTGTCCTAATAATTTGGGATGAGCCGACAGCATCTGACAACCTTGCAGTAACGTCTTTCACTCCTAACATGAATTCTGGGACTCGTCGGACATCAGGCACTGAAACTATCACATATACAGCATTAGACGCTGCCTCGAACATGCAGACATGTAGTTTTGTTGTCAACATTTTGGTAGAAACCAGTAAGTCAATTTCATTTTCTGACTGAAATACCTGACAAAATTAAAAATAGAAAAATTACTGCATCACAAGAAACAAAATTTAGATGCACATAATTGAACTAAATAATAGAAAAATTAATAGAATAAATAGAATGTTAAAAAAAGGAAAAAACATTTTATGAGGCCTACTTATCCATCTCAGAAAGCTGATCCCGGTGCTATTATTTCTCTTGCAAAATGCATATTATTTATTTACTCATCGCAATATTAGCCACCTATAAATCGTTGTTAGATATTTTTATCATTACTAGCTATTAAAAATAACTTTCCATATTTTTTAGATCCAAGAGGCATACAAGGAAGTGTGATTATGGATGAAATTCGTGGAGTAGACGGATTATTTTCGACAGCTTCAGCAAACCTACTTATTTCACAATTGCAGCAAGACGTATGACTATTATACTTATAGCTAATAGTCTACTATTTATAACAAGTTATATTTATAAGTTTTTTTTAGACTTGGAGAAAAACATGTTTTTTATAGTCGTTATGATTTAAAGTCAGGCTCCGGAGGAAAAACAATTTCTGATATGTTGTAGCACTGATTTTTCTAAGACAGAAAAAAAGTTTGTCTGACGAGAAACTGGGGAATGATGAATGAGATACAAATTTTTGAATATTTAAAAACTGGGGGGAAAAGGGGCGTAACCGCCCTTTTTTACACCTTTTCCCCCAGTTTTTAAATATTTAAAAATCTGTATCTCATTCACCATTCCCCAGTTTTTCGTCAGACAACTTCTGCCTGTCTTAGAAAAATTAGTGCTACAACATATAAACATTTTTTTTTTCTCCTGAGTCTGACTTGGATTCAACTTTCATGGCGTCAATACATTTGTTATTATTGTTGTTACTTTCTATCCATATTATAGAATAATATTGTTTATCCATTTACTTTTTACTTAGCTTGATGACCTATTCCGTAGCAGTGACATTAGGAATGATTTTGTTGATATTTCAATTTCAACTTATGACTTTAATGATGAAAATAACGCAGTGGTCATCTTTAATATTGATCTGATATCCAGTTCAGCGTTGGACTCTGATGACATAGAAGATGCTTTTTATAATGCTCTTTCTGGTGGAACTATGTTCGCATCCGACAACTCTATCCAGGCTAATACGTTCTTCGCTAGTAAGCAAATATTCTTAGTTGTCGACGGACGTGATTCTCAATCAATCATTTTCAATGACTATCCGCTTAGATTCGGCCCAGAATCGTGAATTAATATAGTTGAATTCCATGCACTAAATGGAGATAATTATATGAAGGCCTGCAATGAAGAAAGAGAGCCTAAGGGCCCACATGGCCAAATGAAAATTGTTGAATGCTCAGTGCAATAATATCTTTTAGCTTATGAATACACTACTCACCTTATTAAATAAGTTACCTTTCCTTTATAGAAACTTCAACAATATAAAAATATACTGTACTATTGTAAAAAAAAGCTAATGGGCTTCACGGTATTAATAAGAAAACTCAGGTTTTTTCATTCTTTTGCACTTAAGCTACAAAAAACAAAAGTAAAGAAAATATACAAACTTGTCCATACATTGTCTTCTATGTCTATGTTATTTGTTTATTCTATATTTGATTTCGAATTTATTGTATTTTCACTTAGATCTTATAAGCCTTGAAGGAAGTGTTACAATGGATGAAATCCGTGGGGTTGATGGTACATTTTCCACAGTTTTAGGCACTACGCTTATTTCTCAACTACAGGGTGACGTGAGTTCAGACTTACATGTTTTTTTCTTTCACTTATGTTAATGTGTTTCGATAAAAACAGTAAATATAAAATCTTAATAACATCAATTAGGCACCAGTTAGGGAAATGAGTAAATAAAACTGTGGCTTTTGTAATACTGTAGCTTATATATCAGCTCGTATGTGTCGTTTTATGTATTTTTTCATACAATTAAACATCTATAAATCAAGTAGACATTTATAAATTTTCTCATCATTAAACTAAATTTTTTTAATTGATTACATGAATTTTTATCTTTAATTTTTATATAGTTATACGACCTGTTTCGCACTACTGATATCAGCAGTGATTTCGCAGGAATTTCAATATCAAGTAATGAATTCGATGATAATAACAACGTCCTTATCGAATTTGTCACTTACCTTGTTGCGAGTTCTACAGTGATGGCATCCGACATCGAAGCTGCGTTTTACGGTGCTCTTACTGATGAAACTATGTTTGCAACAGACAATGCTATAGAAGCAAATACATTTATAGTCGGTTAGTTAGATATATTTGAATACATCACTTCTTAAACCAAAATTAGAGAGCCCAAATTTTATTTAAATTTGCAAAGGACTAGTGTTGATCGATCAAAAGAATGTTCTGTTCTGAGAACAGTATTTTCGTTCATTTATTCTGGTTTGTTATTAAAACAACAAAATTTGAGAGTGCAGCATTGCACTGAATTTCTTCAGACTAACATTATGATAAGCATAATTAAATAATAATAAAGTTAGTTTAATTAAATAGTACTGTAAGTATGCTCGGGTTGCACATAAGGCTGATAACGACTTCCTCCATTTTTGTCTGT
Organism: Anneissia japonica; assembly: GCF_011630105.1. Classification (NCBI taxonomy): domain Eukaryota; kingdom Metazoa; phylum Echinodermata; class Crinoidea; order Comatulida; family Comatulidae; genus Anneissia; species Anneissia japonica. Next base: position 507,855 of record NW_022699997.1, read on the forward strand.
TGAGATCTAGCTTCTTAACCAAAAATATATATACTTTCATTCAACACAAATGTTTTCTAAGTAATATTGTGTATGCTTTGCTTCTTTTTCTCCTTGTGTCCATGTACTCCACAATTACATCTGTGGTATCTCTTTTATCTCTAAACGACAAATAGCTGGTCTATCTTCTCTATGTGATTTCATCTTCTCATTTGCTGTTAAGTAACTGTCAGAATATTGTTTGATATTCTGTATAAATAGGCCTACCCGAGCTATGAAAGTTAAGTTTAGTATTATTTACCAGTAGAAGTTCCAGTACAATGATTTTTATAATAACAAAAATATATGTATATATTTAGGTGAAGATATTTGTACTAATTCACCTTGTCAAAATGGTGGCGTCTGTCAAAGGGTTGGTTCAACATATTCGTGCATGTGTACAGATGGTTACGAAGGAGATAATTGTCAATCAGGTAGGATATCTACGTGCTTTGGTAAATTGGTATGAATTAATTTCACTTTATTTGCCTTAATTGAAATTAAAGTGAATTCAACAGAAATTTTAGCCAATGATGTCTTTCTACAAGAGACGCCAAGTAACAAAATAGTATAGTAAGTATGGCTAACTTAAAGTTAACTTACAGATGTACAATACAAACTCTTTCTTTAATTGTGGTAGTTTTTTTTTCAATCTGGTAGGTGGGTTTAGACCCAATTGTTCATATGATTCTGTAATAGCTGATTTATTGGAAAAGTACTTAGAAGTGTTAACACCAGCAACTAAACATACTGGTTTTACCTAAACAAAATCCTTTAAAATAAACTATGAAAACCGATGGAATTTCGTCAAAAGTCCTTTTTAATTTATGTTGTTAACATATATAATATATATCAAATATATAGAAATCTCTTGCTCTCTCAGCAAAGGTCATACCGTTTATACAACAGAAGCCCATAAAGATATAATTTCGGATCTAAGATCACTAGTTTATCTTCCCTTCATGTAACTAGTGCACGGGCCTCTATAGTAATGGTCTAGCTGTATGACGCCCTCTGATAACGAGAGATTTCTACCAGAGACCTCTTTTTCATACAATAAGGAACTTTCGTCGATGAGCTGTGTTTGATACTACTGTATTTATATTTACAGTGTTAATAAGTACATGATGGAACATTGTAGGCTACCCTGTAGCTTTTCAACGAATAAAGTCCTATGAAAAATCATTGTGTAATAAAATGCCTCCGACGGGATTCAATCCTGCGATCTCTCACTGACAAGGCGAGCATCATAACCACTAGACCACGAAGGCTTAATGG
>NW_022699997.1:509538-523671 GCF_011630105.1 Anneissia japonica
ATATATACATATATATATATATATATATATATATATATATAGTGAAACAGAAATGATGAATTTAATCTACAACGATGATAATCATTTTCTTTTTATCACAATAGCATGCGAAGAAAAATACAACTTTTTAAATCAACTTTAGGCTTATCTCATTGAAATCTAGAAAACTATACAGTAATATTTATGGTACATCATTTTGATGAAATGGTAAATATGTTAAATCGTCGTACATATATTACCATGTATCGTCAAAAAGAAAAGATGAGTTTACCCTCTACCTACAACAATGATAATCATTTTTTTTATCACAATAGAATGCAGAGAAATACAACTTCTTGAATTTTGTATAAAATATTTAACTGAAAATAATTATATAATTATAATTATAGATTTACTTTTTGAAAATCCTTCCAATTTGTGGCTATACTTATAATATCTAGTAGTTAAAACGGTAGTTAAAATGTGTCATAATTTTATTTCTTTAATGTTTCATTAACAACTTCAGTTGTGAGACAAATCACTGGTGGATTCACAATTGCTGAAATAGGCTCTGATGCAGCTACTTTCACAGCCGATTATGACGACCCTACATCAAATGCGTATCAGGAGCTCGCTTTGTTGATAATCGAAGCGGTAATAAAGATTTATATTTTTATTTCAAGAAATTCAATAATAGTGCTCATAATGTGATCATTTAGATAGATATTTAATATTTTTTGAAGAATCTGTGACACTTGTGATGTCAGGCAAGTGTAAGATGAAGCACCACACACAAATGTATAGTTTATACTTTGTTATTGTATTGCTAAATCTGCATACATAGGCCTATTTGATGAATTTAATCTACAATGATGATGATGACAAAATTAACGTCAAAATATTGAATCCCAACACGATGGCGTGCATTTCGATACTTGGAGTATCCTAGGCCTATTTGTGTCTTATTTGATGATCACTGATATTTAATCTGTAATATCAAAATCTAAAAAACGTACTGTTACATCCGATGTGTTGAGTATAAATTATGCAAATATGGCAGAATGCATCTTTCCAAGAGTAATAAAGAGAGAACGCAAGTATATACATCAAAATGTTATTTCCTATGATTTACCAACTGCACCTATAAGCTGCTACCTATAAGCAACTGAGTCCAGTGCCCCATATGTTGAAGACATTTTAAAGACATTAGACTCATCAGCCACCAATGTACTCAAGCAAACAACACATAAATACGGGACCATATTCTACAAATAAGAAAGTATAATACATACTACAAGTAATGAAATGCACGCCATCATGCATTTCAATACTTGGAGTATGTATTATACTTTCTTATCTGAGATTAATCAGTGGACTTTTCGATATTCTACAAAGACATACAACATAGTTTACGTGGCTTAAAATTTGGCTCCATTATGCGTGAGCCCTCAAGTTGTATGAAGGGAGAGGGACTACATGATATCGTATGGGCCTCTGTGATCTAAACGGTATGGCGCTCCCCGAGATAGAGAGAGATTGCGGTTTCGATTTCCACCAGAGAACACTTTTTTCCATACAACTATAATAAGGAACTCTCATTGATGAGCTATGTTTGATAAGATTTACATCATGTCCTTCTATATTTCAGAATTCTATTATTTATTTATTTGGTTTCAGTGTATTACAATTTATTTTTTGTAAAAACCATTGGAATGAAAACATTATTTTTGTTCCTAGTGCTCCTATTGACAGTAGCCGTGTGCGATGATCCCTGTGTTACCAACGCGTCAAGTTTCATCCAACTGCGTTCGCAAGCGGGCGTCCCATGCTTTAACTTTGTTTCGTTAGCAACAATAGGCAATTATACGCTCCAACACAGCATTAATACGATGTATATGATTAATATGTGTGTATGCATGCATGTATTGTGTGTGTGTGTATATATGTATGTATGTATATATGTATGTGTATGTATGTATGTATATATGTATGTATGTATGTATGTATATATATATATATATATATATGTATGTAATATATGTATATCTATGTATGTGTATATGTATGTATGTATATATATGTGTATATGTATATATGTATGTGTATATGTATATGTGTGTATATATATATATATATATGTATATATACGTATGTATATATATATGCATATATGTATGTATTTATATGTATATATTTATATGTATATATGCATATATATATATTTATATGTTTATATATATATATATTTATATGTATGTATATATATATTTATGTGTATATGTGTATGTTTATGTATATCTATATATGTATATACGTATATATATGTGTATATGTATGTATAGGTATGCACATATATGTATGTGTATATATATATATATATACTGTATATTATATATAACAGGTCAACGTTTATTAAATTCATGAATGTGTTGTTAAAACAGTGATTTATTGAATCCAAGGGACATAGGCTCAGTTTCATAATTATCTTTGTCTAATTTTTTCTAAATATGAATATCAAAACAAAAAGAAATATAAAGAAAAATTTACTACAAAAAATAAAATCTAGAAAACTGAGAATAAACTTAGGCCTATGGAATTAATAAGGACATGTGTATACTTGTACAAAACAGTAGTAAAATACCTTCTCCACATCGCCACTATATAACTATTACGCGTGTAAAATAAGAAGTTTTTGTGTTTTAAATTATTCAAATTTGAACATAATTATTCGTTTATATTTTTTTTCTATTTGATACATAAATTGTCATATTTAATGTTTTTCAGTTTAAATTTTTTAAATTTAATAATAGGATTTATTTTGAGCTACAATAGCTCTTGTTTCCCTCATTGATTCCGGATCCAAGAATATATGGACACAATTTGTGCTGCTTTAAGCACCATGTCTTGTATATTATATCTTAAATTTTATAATAGGTGCACTGAAGATTACAGAGGAGAAACGTGTGATAAAAAGAAGCTAGGAACATGGATTATTGTTGGTATTGTCCTTGGTAGTCTTGGTGGTGTTTTGCTGATTATAACTCTGATCTGCTGTTGCTGTGTAGTTTGTAGTGGAAGGCAGCAAAATGCAATGTACCAGCAAGAGGTGATACTGAAGAGACCCAAGTATTTAGAGGAGAATGTATATGATAATACAAATCTATCACCACGTTTCGGCCATATGTATTATGATAAAAATGTAACACCTGAAAATCTTGGTGGCAGGTTCAAACATAATGGTCATTTTTCAAGGCCATATATTGTGACAGGAAATGAACTTGAGGTAAATATTATCTTTATAGCGACTTAAGCTTTGACAGTTATTTGTGTTCGAATTAATACTTTATGCCTACATACAAACTAATGCGACTTCATCAACGACCTTTCACTGATAAAAAACCTTTGACCTGATTTAGTTTTACATAGGACTATTTCTGTCCTGTAATTGAAAAGTTTTATGAAAGCTGACAAGACATATCCAATCATTCTAATAATCTTTTAATCATTTTCAGAATCTGGCTAATCGTGATAGAATGTATTACAACAACTTCAGTAAGTTCATTGGCCATATTTTATTATAGGTCCTATTGTGTGCTCAGTTATATTCCTAGATATCTTAACGCTATTGAAATATATTTCGATGCTAATTATCTTTGAAAATCACATTAATTTAAGACTGCTGAAAATCACAGACACGAACTCATGTTTTATAGTTGGCCTATTAAATAAATATTGTCCTATATAAATGTACAGAATAAAAACAATGAAAATGTCAAAATTGAAATCTGCTTCTTCAAATATTAATACATATTTTGTTAATATGTACTCAAATAAATAAATCTTATTATTATTATTATTATTATACCTTTGTTCTTGATATTGTTTTGCTTTTACAGGTATGATGAAATGAGCGTAAAATGGAAAGCAGCAGGATCACATACGGTATCAGAATGAAGCTGAAACGATAGCCAAAATAACGTTTTACACCTAACATCCATCCTAATTATAACGTCCGTAAATTAATTGTACTGGTATCCTATCCATCCATATTTAATTGAATACTGAAAGTAGTACAGAACTTAAAGTATTTTATGTGCATGTTATTAATGCAAATGCGTTAAATCGTTCTTTAAAAAATAATTGATTCCTCTGTTTCTTTAAAACTATCTTTTGAATTTTATTAGATTTGGTGTAACACCATTGCCGTTTCATTTTCTCTTTCCTTCACTAATTTTATTCTTTTTGTGTCTATTACAGCTTGGTACTTGCTCTTGCCAACATACCCCTTTACATAATATTAAGTCAGTTTTTCATTGGGAAAAAAAATTATTAAAACAATTGTCCATGTTATTGTTTGAAAACATAATTTACTCATTATATATGGTATTAGTATTTGATTAAGTGAAAGTTATATTTTCTATGTGACTAATAACCCTTGATGCTAAATTAGCAATAAATTATTTTAATATAATAATGTTGATACTCAATAAATAAGAAATGAATGTTATACAGTAAAAATTAATGTTATTATTAATAATTTAAAAATAATTAAAACAATTGTCCATATATTGTTTGAAAACATAATTTATTCATTATATATGGTATTAGTATTTGATTAATTAAAAGTTATATTTTCTATGTGACTAATAACCTTATTCTAAATTAGCAATAAATTATTTTAATATAATAATGTTGATACTCAATAAAGCATAAGAAATGAATGTTGTTATTATTTCTCATTCGAGTTTTCTTCTGGTACACCTGCATCATCTTCAGGAGTGGATTTAGGAGGGGGAAGTCCAAAAAAAGGGAGAAAAAAGAAAGAAAAATAGTTGATCGCCCAAAACACCTCATAGGCTTTTTTGGGGTGTCTTGAAAACCCCCAAGTAGTGTTATCTCGATCAGCCACACTTTCGGTTCCCTTTCGCTCGCCCATCCCCTTTTTCGGACATCTCTGGATCCACTCCTGAACTTTAGTATTATAATTCCATATTAAAGCCCATTACACGGAAAAGGACATAGCTTGGGGTAGAATACAATAAAATAATGTTCTCAATATCCAATTGTTCGGTTAATGGAAGGCTGAAATGCCTCGTAGGTTCTGTGCATTGGTAACATTTAGTATAATTTCGTTGTTATAATTAACTTTTCGTTTCAGTTACGTTCTTACTAAAGTGTTGTTTCTACATTTAAGGAAAATTTAAAAAATGTGATTATAATACCTGTTTTAGCAAGATCGATGACAAATTTTCATATTTATATAGAACCTAATAATAAGTAGTTACTTTTTATTCATAATTTTATTGAAAAAATAATAATCACATCCAATAATAGTGTCTCAATATATATATATATATGTACAATATGAATGTTCTCTAACACAGTATTTATAATAAATATATATTTTTGTGAATCTAACCGTATTGTTCGACTATTATTTTGATATGTGAAACTTATAAAGAATATGACACAGTTTTGGCTATAATCATTTTTAAATTCTATAAAAACCTTTGAGCGATTATGGATAATCCTATTAATTTATGGGACTGATACTTGTTATCGTACTGAATATTTTGTAAGTCCCAAATAGGCTAGTAGCAGCAGTTTGGCACAGCAGTTGAGGTTTGGGCTTTCAATCGTAAGGTCGGGGTTTCGAGTCTCCGCTGTGCATATTCACTTGTGTCCTTGGGCAAGGCACTTTAGCTACATTGCTTCAGTCCACCCAGCTGTATCAATGGGTACCAGCAAACTGCTTTGACGAACCTGCGATGGACTAGTGTCCCGTCCAGGGGGAGTACAACTCTCATCCGCTTCACACTACAGAAACTGGGGATAAGCTCCAGCCCTATGAGCCCCAGTGGCTCGGGAAAAATAGGATTTAGTACTTGTGAAAAACATTTTGCAAATGATTTGGGTGTCAAGACCATTAGAAGCTAGTGTTGGGTACTGCTATGCTCTTTCGATGTCCATGGGACGGATGTTTTGGCCTACATCAAAAGACCAATGTTACATATGTTCTAGGCAGGGAGGTGTACGGTCTAGGTGACATCCAATTTTTTTAGACAGCCTTCACTGGAGAGATCATATTATTAACAAGGAAATGTCAAATAATATACACAAAGACTTGTACTTTGATCCCCGAAACTATAGTGATTATAGAAAAACAAAATAATAAAATTGATATGAATGTAAATACTTTGACAGTGATGACTTAAAACATTATTCTAAAGATATACATGAAACAAACAGCATAAACATTCGGAAGGACTGAAAACACTTTCCTTTGTTTCTTTCATTTATTTCTCCATACACATTCACATACATAACAAGAAAGCTAAAATAGTAAAAAGAAATAAGACTAATAGGCCTAATAATACATTACAGAATACTTGTGTGGAAGGAGACCAAAATAAGCTTAGAATCAAATTTTAAGCAATGGTCGCCAGTCATAATTATATAAACAGTCAAATTATATATAGTGTATTAAGCATTCATTAATTAAAAAAATATAAATAAACTTGAATAATAAATTTTAAAAAAAAGTTGAATTAAGGCTTCTAAACCTAATAGATCACAAATTAAATTTAAAATTATTGGGTCACCAAAAACCAAATGTCCCACTGTCCTAATCTGCCTGTCTATATTATTTCCACTTCTATAGAAGAAAAAAAATGGGAGGAAGAGTTGGTATTTACATTTGTGAAGGGTTGCTACCGAACAAAATGATGCTTAAGTAGAACATTGTGAAGTAAACAATTAATGCCTTTTGTATTTAAATAAGTAGTAAAAATAAAACAAATATAATTCTCTCTGCTGAAAATGTTTAATCCACTATGATGAAACCTCTTTTTTAGGATAAATTTTTAAAAATAAAATTTTACTTTTGGAGATTTTAATATTTTCCTTATAAAGTATAGTAAAAACAATAAAGTTAAAACTTTCATCGAAAATATTACGGCCGATTCCTTTTCCATCTTATATTCAATCCTATTCCAATAACAAATACATCAGCTACCCTTGCCGGTAACATTTTTACAAACCAAATCAAACAGCTGATCATTTTTATGTTGAAAGGTCTTTACAAAATGCACATAAACCCAACAAAAAAAATCCTACTATGCATCAATACATCATTAATGATGAATCGATTCAAAATACTATTCATGATTTTTATGAAATAGACTGGACAAATTTATTCCTTCAAGTAGACTCAAATATTGCCTATATAATGTTCCATGGTGTTGTAAAATTGATCCATGATAAACAGGGTCTAAGAAAATTTAAAATGATGTACAGTAACAAACTCAAGTACAAAATTCAATAGATGATGAATAGATATTAAAATCTAGTAAAAAGAAACTTTATAAAAAAACATACTGAAAGTTGCAAAACCCTGACATGATAAACACCATAATTATGCAAAAGGGCAAGAAAGGACTTCTATATATCCGGATTATCGAAATGCCATGGATACATGACACAACCTGGTACACATTCTGGTAATACATCCAAATAAAACTACACAACAAATTTCCGATACTAATAAGCAAAAAGGATGAAGCAATTACCGACCCATCGTCGTTGTGTTCGTTATTATTATTATTATTATTTGTTATCATTAGGCCTATTTGTTATTATTATTTCACTAAATCAGATTTCAGGTAAATATCTTTTGTGTTATATTCCCCTTAAAAGTCATGTTATTTTCCCCATAATGTCATGTTTTCTAATTTCCCATTGTCTAATTTCACCTTAAGGTAGGTTTTAGTAACATCATTATTATTATTATTATTATTATTATTATTTATTATTATTCGTTATTATTATTGATTGAGGGTGTATAATTAACCACACATAATAGATTTGTGATCTGTTTCAATTTCAACTACTGTAATACTGTATACTTTCTGCTCTGATAAATAATTCAGGTATTTGATCTTTTCAATAGTATACCATGTTAGCATATAGGTACAGTGCAATTTCACTAAGTTTAATTCAAACACAAGCTGCCGTGTGATTAATTCAACAAATTTTACTTCAATTTCCATATTAAAAAAAAAAATTTTAAATGAAATTATTGACACTACATATACAATAAAGTAAACACTGATCTTACATCCTTGGAATTGTACAAATTTGATATGGCTTTGGAATAAGTGTAATCCCTACATGAGGGTCAAGGCAAGGCGGGTTTTGGTCATCAGGCATCACAACTTTAAATCTCTGCATAAAGTTTGTCATAAAAACAAACATCTCAGATTTTGCCAAACTTTCTCCTGGACAAGCTCTTCTACCTATAGCAATTATAACAAAAACAACACAAGTTTTACATATACAGAAGTTTAGTTGCAATTTTAAACATTATGAAGTTTTAAAAAATGCCAATATTGTTTTAAACTGTATAAATTACTATTATAAATAATTTAAATATAAAATCATAATAAAATTACATTTCAAAATCATCTAGAACAATTATCTTTTTTAAGAGAAACTGAATTAATTACAAACAAAAATTTAAGTACTCGCCTATTCCGAAAGGCATGAATGATTCTGGTTTTTTAACTTTCTGACCATCATTGGTCAAGAATCTTGAGGGATTGAATTCCGTCGGTTCATTCCAATATCTTGGGCTCGTGTGCATCCTGTGCTGGTTGATGGATATAGTTGTTCCTTTTGGGATCTTGTAGCCTTCTAAATAAAAATCTTCATTATTTGAATGAGGAAGTGTCGTAGGTGCTGTATTACCAAGACGCTGGCTTTCATAAATTGAAGCTTCAAAATAAGGTAGAAGTGATTTATCTGCCATTGTTGGTCTTCTACCCTCTAACACTCGATCAATTTCTTCATGCACCTTCAAGAAAATAAAATATATAAGTCAATCAGTTGGTCAGTAAGTAATTAAGCAAGCAAGTCAATTACAGCTAGTCTGTCAACAGTTTCCATTTTGGTACTGGCGCTGGTATGTGCATTTATATTGTGCCTTTTGCTTGCGGTTATAAAGTGCATACATCATTCTCACCATGAAACTATGTGTACTCTCCTGTAAAATATTAGATTAAACGATGTTAAGTTTAGTGTGACATACATATACACTATCCCAAGTTATATTGCAAGAAGGGTGCCTGTATGCCTAGGTAAGCTAGGGAAATCTAATTTTTACATCTAGCCCTAGCCAAGCTAGGCCTTACCTAGTGATCACAATGATTGCAACGCCGCACACGCACCTTTTAATAACCCAATGAAAGTTTGTGAAAACGAAAAATCCATTTTTCTTGGTTTGTCCTCAACGGCTAATTAACTTAATTAGCTAATTAGTGTAGTTCCACTCTTAAAAATTAGATGAAAATGTAAAGTTTGATGTACATAATCAAAATGTCAAAGAAAAAAAAATATATGATTTTTGAAGTTTGTTTCACTTTGTGAAAATGGTGACGATATGTTAAGAAACGAAATCTAAAACAGACCTTTGACTGTATTTTTGGAAATCTTGCCATGTAGAGTATGAACCAAGAAAGAGAACTAGAAGTGGTCTCAGCTCCAGCTACAAAAATAGCAAAAATGGTGGACCACATCGTGTCTGGCTGAAAGTACCCATCTTCATTCTCCCTACTCTTTTCAACCTCCAACAAAAGCAAGTCAATCAAATCGCGATTGACATTCGGCTGAAAACTTGACTGATGTTCAGCAATACGTCTTTGAATGAATTCTTGTATCTGTGTGACAGCCAGCTTTTTGTAACGAAACATTGGCAAATCAATTAAGAATGGCATATGTGTTTCAATGTTCTGTAAATTAGTTTGTCTAAAATACTTCATCAGGTTATCTAACAAACTCACAAATTCCGGATCAGAATAATCATAACGTTCGCCAAAGCACAATGAGCAAATAACATTTGCGACAGAGCAGTTGATTATGTGCTGAGGATTAAACGGCTGCGACTGGTACTTGGCGGCTTCGTGGCACAGCATGTCAGCTTCGACGTTCAATTTAGTTTCTATACTTCTCTTACCCATTCCAAAATGCCGTAAAGCACTCATCATCCATTTTCTTCTTGTTTTCCATGCTGGCCCATTTTCCCATACAACACTTCCTGGATTAAATGAAGAGTTATTAAAATGCTATTTTATATCCATTATGGTAATATTTATGTAGACAATCACAAACATAATTTTTATGGTGTCTAGGCCCGTTGCCACCTGTCCCATTGTCACCCGGTCCGTTGACAAGGCCTTTTTCCACATGACCCATGCCACTTCGGTCCGTTGCCACCCGGCTTGTTGCCACCCAGGCCTATTGCTACCCGGCCCGTTGCCACCCATAATGAAATGAATTATAGCATTGTATTCTCAGAAATATCACTCTATGCATTTGTTCAACAACATGTGGACTGAAGGAGATTGATTGCTTTGATAAGTTAAATACATAATTTAAACAGACCTGTTGAGGTTGAAATATGCGCAAAGTAGGCCTATTCCTAATTAGCGTATAATGTTTTTTATAGTACGGTATGTTTTTAGATGTACCATATTGTATGTATGTATGCCTAAGTATAGTACGCATCTATGTATGTATTTATTTTGCCGTATTTACTGTAGTTAAGTGAGTGAGTACTATGACTGTATAATTTATTTTATATACTATTCCTCTATGGGATAGTACTTTTTTGCCCTGTCACACGATGTGCAATCTCTATTTTTGAAATGTACAATAATACATCAATAATAAAAACAGTAAAATCCTAAAAAAGCGACATTCTCACAAGAAAAATAAAAATCGCAAAGTTAAAAATACAATTAAAATTTCTATCATAATTGTAAAACCATTTATTACAATTTATTATTATTATTACTATGGCAATTATTACAATTTATTATTATTATTATTATTACAATTGCAATTATTATTATTACTTTGCAATTATATAAAAATTGCATAATAAATAAATAAATAAAAATAAAAAACATTGCAAAATTGGGCCCAAACAAGGTTTTATGCACTGCCACCATGGGTGAAATAAATTAGGATATGAAATTTACATAATTTATTTCCTCCCTGGTATACTGAATCTTGGTTCTACCAGTTATTGAAAACGCTAATATTTATAATAAAGTTTTTTGATCTTTTTGTTTTAACATTAGGAATTTGGAATTGTTTTGAGGAACGGAGATTATAATCATGGTTACATGGTTCTGGAAGAAGAATTTAATATGATTGGGATTTTTAAAGTTTAATAAAATATTTTTTGCACAAATCAAGCCGCCTAGCTAGTGCTAAGCTCAGGGCTTGATTCACTGTATAAGCTTAAACAGTGAACAACTACTTCGTATTGACCAGACATCACATGATAAGTGGCGGCTCTAGGAGGACTCATTTCCTGGGGACTAAGCTGTCCGACAGGGATTTGAGGTCGTAGGCCCGAGCCGGGAGAAGGGTTTGAGAGGGGTTCCCCCAAATGAGATTTTTTTAAGAACATAAAAAACTCGGTCGGAAATGGCACATGATCTGTCCCATAATCTCAGACTGTAGTGTAACAGATATGGTTGGTGTGGGCCTATTTTTATATTTTTTATTGTCTGACCTGTCAGGGAGCTTTCTGACTGCCCGACGAGCACTCTCCGACGGGGGGAGGGGGAGGGGGAGGGGCTTGATCTATCCGGTGGGTGAATTAAGCCACTTACCTTCAACACCACTTGTATGGGCTAAAAATGGAACCATTTTTCTTTCGGAGAATATTTCAGACTTCCCAATGAATAGCTCCTTAGCCAGTGCCAAATCGTTTATCCATATTGACTTCCGGAATGGTCCGTGGTATAAAGTAAATATTTTTCCATATTTCTCTGCCCATTTTGATATTGCTTGGAAAGGAATTTCACCGTACGAAAACAGGTTACCGACCACAGGTAACGGAGGCGGACCGGGAGGAAACAAATCAATGCTTCGCTGTCTTAAAAACAATAACAAGAAAACGATTACAAAGATAATTAGTGTACTATAGTTACCAACGCTACCCACGAAATTTAAAGAATCCATTTTGAACTTAAATCAGTGATTCAATCAAACAATCGCGCTCAGCCTATATACTTGATCTGAATGACCAGGCTTAGCAAATAAAATACCTTTCGTCAAGAGTACAGATTATAACAGTATGCGGACGTTAACTATGGAACGCCGTTACAATTCGATGTAACCAGTGAATCGTCGATGATGAAAAAAGTAAATCGTCGATGATGAAAAAAGTAAATCGTCGATGATGAAATACTGTAAGTGAATCGTCGATAATGAAGCAAGTGAATCGTCGATGGTAGAACAAGAAAATCGTCGATAATCAGGGGCGGATTGAGAGGAGGTGGGCCGGCACCGGTCCTCCTTTTGGACCGGGGCCGCTTCAGAGGTTATTTTTGGGAGCCTCTAGAAAACAACAATTAGGGTTAGTGTTGTCTCGATCATCCTCATTTTCGCCCCCTCCCCTCCACTTTTTGACATCCCTTAATCCGCCTCCTGTTAATGAAATATGATTTGACAGAGTTGCCTTAATAGAGCCGGACCAAATTTTTCCTGTCAGTCGGAAAGGATAATTGGTGTTCGATTAAGGTGTCGCAGTAAGAAAAAATATCAAGTTAGCACAATTTAATTACACAGTCAATAATTAAATTTTCACCAGTAGCACAAAAATAATTACTGATATTAAAAAACTATTAATAATTTTATTATTTTATGTATATATACTCGCAAAAAGACCGCCTTCGGCGGCCGTTTGCGAGGCTATGAGTCTGAGGGCGGGTCATAGGGCCTATTTGCAGGATGAATACAGAAATTTAAAAAAAGGCACTCCTGTATTAAATGACCGTCCTCTGTCTTGACCCTTCCCATCTTATTAGATCTGGAGACCGTCTCCGAACATCACCCCCTCTTGATCCGCCCAATTATCATTAGAAAATTAGTCTGTGAAGCCAAGTCGGCCAAATACTGCAAGTAATGCCATATACGATATTAATATTCTGAACCAGTGGCGGATCCAAGAATTTGAAATAGAGGGGGGCCCAGAGTGGGACTTCCACAGATGGTGGGTATATACTACCTCAGCCCTGGGCAGGGGCTGATCTGGGTTTAAATTTAGAAAGGACGTCAAGTTGTTCCTAACACCCCTCTACCCCCAAAAAATGGAGTCCGGGTCCCCCTCCCCGGGAAAATTTTGATTCCTAGATGGCAAAAAATGAGCTTTCCCGACTTTTAAAGCTCTTGAAAATTCATGGTTTTACCCCCCCCCCATTTCTTAAAAACGGTCAGGTAATCATTCTAATTACAGTAAATATGTGTATACACGTAAATTAATTGAGTAGTTGCATAATTATTTTTTTTCCATGAGAAGGGGGAGGGGGGTCGGGAAAATGTTGATTCCTAGATGGCGGGAAATAGCTTTTCCGATTTTTGAGTTGTTTTTAATTGCATTTAAGTCATTAAAAGTTTAGGTTTCCCCCTTTTGAAAAGGATTCTATGAATTGATGAACCCCAAAGAGAAAGGGGGGTAGGGTGGGGTCGAGAGTCAATAATAAATTTGTTTATAATGTTAAAGCATAGATAGGCTGAGGCCTACTGATAATTAATTATATGGTAGAAATTGACTGTACAATACTGTACATTAATAAAAATGTTCTGAGAGATGTATACATTTTTTATTCGTCATGTACTGACTTATTTTTAGTGATTAACATGGTCATTTTGTAATATATTTTACTCCGTTATATATGGAGAACATATGCGTTATCAGCTGCACTCACATAGGCCTATGCGTTATCATACTGTATACTATATGCTGCTCCTTTCATTGCACTATAATAATAATAATGATAATAATAATAATAATAATAATAATAATAATAATAATAATAATAATAGTAATAATAATAATAATAATAATAATAATAATAATAATAATAATAATAATAATAATAATAATAATAATAATAATAATAATTTGGAAAACGCTTTTTAACAGCGGCACACATTACATGGGTGCATCCACAATAATACTTTAACAATCAATTCATTACAACTAACAAAATCAAAACAACACAAAAAAGGTATGATTAGGGAGAATTGAGTACAATCTGCCTGTTCAGACTTAATACAAGTATAACCCAATTTGTAGATACT
>NW_022699997.1:523857-531548 GCF_011630105.1 Anneissia japonica
TAAAGTGAAGATAAAAAGGAAATTAACACCAGGAAATATTTAATTAAATAAAAAGCACCATACATGTAAATAGTTTATCTACATAGACAAAATAAATCATGATGATGAGCTGCAGATAGACCTATGCATGAATAATATATAGTACTACAGTAACTTGTACTCTAAAAATTTTACAAGGGATAGATATGATAACAATAGTACGGCATGTGCGGTAATAATAATAATAATAATAGTGGTAATAAGCAATAATAATACAGGTGTATGATACTAAAAATATGAGTAAATATAGTAACATCAGTCTACAGGATTAGACTTATTTTGTAGCCTTAATGCCCATGCACTCTTTAAATAAGATCTACAGAATTCATCAAATATTGTGTGCGCTATGATTAAAAATTTCCGGAAAACATAAGAATGATCTCAGTACAGTGACCACCTAACATAAGAAGTAAACCAAAATCTTCATTTGACCGAAACAGATTCCATAACTGAAAGTCCTGAGTCATGAAGCTGTCTACGCAAGTGTATTACTATAAGTAATTTGAATAATTCTCACATGTATTGCTTTTGTAGCGTGATACGTCCTCGTCCAATATTTTTATAAATGGGAACTCAAAATATGCCTGTAATTCTGAGACATTTAAAAGAATGGTTTCATTAATTCATTATTTTTTAATTTGTTAAGTAGGTGTCACGTACGTAAGTTCATTATCGACGATTCACTTGTTTCATCATCAACGATTCACTTTTTATTATCGATGGTTTCACTTTTTCATGATTGACGATTCACTTTTTATCATCGACGATTCACTTTTTTTCATCACTGATGGTTCACTTTTCATCATTGACGATTAACTTTTTTCATCATCGACTGTCCAATGGTTATCGCATTGTTGCTTGAACGGCATTCCATTCCGTTATCATCAACCTATATAATACGATACCGTATCATAACGTATCAGTAACGTATTATATTGAAGTATTCAAGTATGTATTCATTTCAATAAGAGGAAGCGACAGTTTCGTATCTAACAAAAAATCGATAACTCTAAATGCCCTGTTAAATATTGCAATTATTATTTTTTAATAGTACTGTAGCCTAGTACTTGAGGTGGCGCATGGAATTTCAAGTAGGCCTATCTGGGTGTATTTTGTTTCACATTTTAAATATTTAAAAAAAATGTCATGAATTATAGAATGGAATGTTGTCAACACTTTATTGTTCTGCGTGTAAGTACTTAGCTTCGATGAAACACAAGTAAACATTGTAATTAATTCGAAAGCATGCTAGTGCCAGGGGCGGATTCCTGTCTCTTATACACATCTAGATGTGTATAAGAGACATATTAAGAATAGATAGAGCGCTAATTTCAATATATGCATCGAAATTTTAAAATTCAGTGGCAAAACGGGATGGGCACGTTCCCCCATGCCCCCTACTGGATCCGTCTGTGAGTGCAGCCATCTCCTAACCATTGCCGTCACCATTGAATCGTCATCATCATCGTAGTATATATCGTCATTATTATAATATAATAATCATTAAGAGGAACTATTGAAGACAGTTCTACTATTTCAAAAATTGTGTTGGTAGTTAGAGAACAAGACCAATAAGATATAGGACTACAGGCTTACCGAGGTCAAGCATCGATAAACGATATTCAAATATAAAAGTTAACGGTTAACCATGACGTCTCACCCAATTCCGGTAACACATTATTTCAAGTGTTTAAGTGTTTATTCGTTTCACTTCAGGAGATTGTATATATGAGCATTTTTATCGGGTCCACTTTTCAAAACGGGCCCGACCGTCTGGGCCTGATCGTCTGTCACCCGTTTTTCGGTGTACGGTAAGAATGGCCCCGGCAAAAATGGCCCAGGAAAAATGGCCCCGGAAAAAATGGCCCCGGCAAAAATGGCCCAAATGACAGGTAGGTAAAAATGGCCCCAATAATAAAATTCTGTATTAAAACTGATTTTTTTAAATCATTATATGCATTTTTTTAACTGAAATAATTTAGTTTTTAAAAGGAATCTAACATCAAATAAATTGCCATTTACATTTTACTTTTTGCAGGAATTACATATTCAATGATAAAATATTCAAAGATTAAAAAAAAGCCGTTAATAACACTTTTTATTTTTTTCCCTTTTAAATGTTAAATAGCAACAACATAATCAGTAATTCAACATAAATCATGCATTTATTAATACTAAAATAATTTATTTGTGGCCAATTTCATGGATGCGGAATCACGATTTTCCAGAAATTCAATCCGGGTATTGGTAAACCCCACAAACAATGAGTTTATATGAACATTCAATTATTTTTTTTTTTTTTAGAAAAAGAGTGTTCTACAATCATAATTATAAAGGGTTTGGATGGGGTTCGCAGTGTGTTTGGAGGTTTGTGGTGTATTTTCAAGTACTTTTTCACAAAAAAAAAAAATCAACATTTTAACCAAAAAATATTCTTATTCATATATACCTTGTGAGTCAATCACAATTGAATTGTTTGGTTTTCTACAGTGTGTTTTGGGATGTTTGTGGGATTTAGCAATACCATTTAATCCTACCATAATTACCCTCCTCACAATTACACGCCATTTTAATTCTTAGCATAATTGCCATATTTACATAACTATGTATATATAGTATCTCAGTTTACATTATTTAGTATAGTTTTAAGCACTCAAATTTACTTGGCGGGGAGTAAAAAACAAATAGGCCTATGCAATTAAAGAAGTTGCTTAAATAAATGTATTCCTAATTATTCAGTTTACTTTAAAAACAATATTTGATTAACAAATACATCATTGAAGTAACTCTAAGCAGAAAATTTATTGCTAAGTTTGTGAGAAAGTAAGCCTCTCCCCTTCACATACATGAACTTGTGATTCAAACATTGATCCACATGCTTTAACTACTGTTTATTTGCACTGTCTATAACATGTAAAGTTATTTCATTTGATACATAACAAAAGTGAATTTTGTGGTTATCTATGAGTTGTATTTGGTAGTTGAAGTACTGTATATGTCATTCCTCTACTTGATAGTGGAATAACGTTTTTAAAACTTATTTTTACTATCAAAAAATGTTATTCAATGGCCATTGTTTTCCGATAATCTCTCAGTACAATTTGCATCTGTTGTTTAACTGTATTTGCTATTGATTCAATTCTTGCTTATTACAGTATTTGAATATTTGAAGATTTAAAAAAAAAATATCATTTGTATTACTGAATTTTTTCATTGGGGCCATTTTTACCTACTTGTCATTTGGGGCCATTTTTACTGGGGCCATTTTTACCGGAGCCATTTTTTTCTGGGCCATTTTTACCATTTTTCACAAGTCTCCACTAGACTAAATTTCGACAGTTTTAAAACTCCTCGAACTTTATATATTTTTACATTTTATCATAAAACAACTTATCGAAAGTCTTGGTAAATATTTCTTTAATAAACGTCAGAATTTTGACCCATTAGATTTAAAATTGAGTGAAATATACAGATGGAAAACTTGAACATGTTTGCAGCCTCGTCGCGTGAACACGGGCCTAGCCCTATACTAGCAAACAACGTTCTTCTGACTCATTGGCCATCGTAGTCAAAAGAAACATCTTATTTACATTATTCAGCAATTTAGGTTTGTCTAATAGTTTAAATATTTCATACAGAAATTGCAAGAAAATGACTTGGTGACAGTATTTAAGCTCAACGTGTACCTCTAAACCAACAGATATCGCCTATAGTCAACGCTGGATGTGGTGAGGTCCCGAGAGCGGTTGGCCAGCGCCCTTGAGGGAGTCTCAAAAACACTTCATATTTTTAGTCTGAATGGAAATTGTAAATCAAATCAACCTTAGACTCGTGAATATATAAATCATTCAAAATGTATACGTTGTTATAAAAAGTATAGGCCTAGCCTATATGCTATCTTCATTACGTATTAGACGATTTAATAAACACCACTTTCGACCCCGTTAATTGCATTAGCATGGCTATTTGTTGTTTGTTGACAAAATCATACCCACTCGGCTGAAATGTGATGACGTCATCTTTGGTGAATAATTCGGTCTACTGTGGCTAAGACAACTACCGTTCTCGCGCAAATAAGCGCCCCTAACGTGAACATTTTCTTAAGTGCCCCGTATGAATAAGCGCCCCTCAATTTTGAAGCGATTCCTAAAAAGATCAATCACACAGTACAGTAAAACAGTAGACTTACATCACTGACTTAAATGATGTATTTAACAAATTTTAATTTTCGTCAATCTAAAGTCTGACGTATGTCCTGATCATGACCCTTTAACGTCACTATTGGATAGGCTTATCTGCATAAGACTCGACTTCTACGAATGGATACATTTTTCAAAGCAAGGATTCATATTCTTCCCTCTTCCTTTATTCTTTCATATTTTACGTTATTTTATTCATAATTACAACAGATTACTTACACAACTTATCACAAGGTTCTGTGGTTGGACCCTGCTTTTTTACATTATACCTAATTAGCCCACTGATAATCAGGAAGCATGATGTTAACTTTCATTTCTATGCGGATGATCTACAATTAGGCCTATACCTGAAATTTAATCCTTTGGATCCTTTTAGTATTGATGATTCTGTTTTTCGGCTAACCAATTGTATCACTGAAAATCCCTACACGTACAACACGTTTCTCTTCATCTGTACATTTCATTATACCACATTACAACAAGAGAATTTGAGGTTTTTCATTTCCTTGTTATGCTTCTAAACATTGGAATAATCTTCCAACTGACATTAGAAATATCTCGGATCCTAATCTTTTTAAACGTGAACTCAAGACTTACCTGTTTGTCTAAGCCTATTTTTGCTGCTTTTTCCTTTTGTGTATTTATTGTTATAATCTGTTTATTTGTCTTTGTTGTTTGTGTAACTGTACTATTGTAATGCAGGGGATTCCTGAATGACATTTTATGCCTACCATTGTTTTCCTGAATTAATGAGGCTTGGCTTGCGCTTCATAACCGCAAGGTTAAAGTTGGTGATATGTCCTGATGTCGACCACCCTAGAGTCACTATCACACAGGCGTAGATCCCGGGGGGGATATATCCCCCAATATTTGACAACGGGAGGGGGGGGGGGGATTGTCCATTTTATCATCCCCCAATATTTTGACTATGTTTGGGATAAAATGGAGCTTTACACACTTAGCTCTTCTTTCCTTAGATGTTAGATGTGCTTGCAAAGAGAGCCACATTTCACACTGAAGGGTGTGTACGACATCAGTAATGTTATGTCAATTCCAAGAATGTTTAAGGTTATATCGGTTGATGAGGAATATATTGATTAGGCCTATAATAGCAAATATTACATCATTATTTTGCAAAAACAAGGTTTCCAGCTTCAGGGGGGGGGGACATCCCCTGTCCGCACAAGGGCACACATTGGCGCTAACAGGGGCCTTGGGTCAGAGTGAGTATTTATTTTCCCGGTTAGTAATTTACCATACCCACCCCACCCCACTCTCCATATAGAAAACAATACGACATAGGGCTTACCTTATTTATAATATAGGCCACACACGTGAGTTTGAAACTAAATATATGCATTTTATCATGGTTTTATTTATTACAAACATATTCTTTCATCATCAATACACATTGAGGCCCTTCTATTAGGTTAAAACGATCTATCTTAAATTTGTTTTTCTTGAGTTTGGGACTATTAGTCCTATCTATGTGTTTAAATAACTTAAAAGGATAAACCTAAAAAAGCCCTTAAAAAATGCGCCCGAAACGCGCAAAATATTTTTTTGTGTTTTTAATTCTAATTTCTGCGGAATTGCTGAAAACTCCCTAAAATGTGCAATTTATAGAGGAAATTGGCCTACCGTAACAAGAGATGCGCGCAAAGAATTTGAGAATTTTAGGCACTTTCAGAGTATGCATTTATCAAGGGGTGGGGAAAGATTTTCCAAAGATGGATATTTTTCCCTTGTCCCCCGGTGTTTTTAATTCTAATTTCGTTGGAATTGATCAAAACTCCCTAAAATGTGCAATTTTTAGAGGAAATTGGCCCATGTTGGCGAAGCGCGCGAAATTTGAGGTTTTTAGGCACTTTCAGGGGGATGAAAAGGGCATTTATAAAGGGGTAGGGAAGATTTTTCAAAGATAGATATTTTCCCCTTGTCCCCCAGTGGTTACGCCATCGGGCAGCATAGATCAAAGGAGTTATGACAGTTTTTGAAGTGGACAAGGGGTTGCAGGGTGTTGTGAGTCTGGTCATTATGATATCTTCCTTTTTATTCTTGTCTTTATTTTTCTCTTCTCTTTTTCTTTTTCTTTCCTTTTCTTTTCCTCTCCCTTCTCTTTCCCTCCCTCTCCCCTCTTTCTTTTCTCTTATTACCCAGCCCGGGACGACGGCTTGGTCAGCCCGGTAAAAACCGGGGGGGGGGGAATGGTGGAAGGTAGGTAAATTGGCCTAAATTGTTCTTTGCTGTAAATGACATACAGAATCTGTGATATATTCAACTTGTGTAATTGTGTACCGTATATTATTGTATTAAAAGTCTCTGTTTTAATATTGTATTATGGCTGTACTGTATGTTACTTTTATGAACACACTGTCTGCTGTTTTAAAAGCGTCGTTTCCAAAATAAAGTTATAGTAATTACGGTATATAATAGTATGCAATAGAAACAGCAAATCATTTTAAAGATTATAAAACATCACCTTTATTTTCATTGTCATTCGTATTTATACAGGCTGTGCAAATATTATTATTGATAATACTTAAATATAAGTGAAATATAAGTTGAATAAAATTGCCTTGTCATTTTTGGAGTGACATCCAGACTATTTGTACTTAAGTACCGGTACGCATCCCAATGGTTAAATTGTCTATTTAACTCTCCGTTAGATTTATTTATATATATTTTTTTTCATTTAATTTTAGTTGTAACATAATAACCTGCCTATAATATAC
Organism: Anneissia japonica; assembly: GCF_011630105.1. Lineage (NCBI taxonomy): Eukaryota > Metazoa > Echinodermata > Crinoidea > Comatulida > Comatulidae > Anneissia > Anneissia japonica. The sequence goes on from NW_022699997.1 coordinate 530,831, forward strand.
AAATATTGATTTGGCCTATAATGTATAATTACCATATAGGCCTAGGCCAGGATATAGGTCTCGTAATTTATATATATAAGATGTGTATAAGAGACAGGCTGTATACTTGTTCTAAAATTAACATAGTTTAATGTTTCTTCAGTTTAAAGTCGGAGATATGTCCTGATGTCGACCACTCTAGAGTCACTCTCACATAGGCATAGATCCCGGGGAGGGGTGGGGATGGGGATATATATTCCCCCAATATTTGGCAAGGGGGGGGGGAATGGTCCATTGTATCATCCCCCAATATCTGTCTCTTATACACATCTAGATGTGTATAAGAGACAGGCTTATATAGCACTATTCCATGAAGATCGGTGTGCTCTTCGCTTTTTGTTTTTTATATTTTTCAAACAGACTAAAGGCTTTAGGCCCAATAGCTAATTACTGTACAGTATTTTGAACACGAATTAGCATTATTCTCCAGGGGTCCCAAGTCCCCAGAAATCTCGCATTCCTGCAAGCAAGATTCTCCCTGAAAATAATGAATCTCCAGCAAAATCAAGATACTCGCATGTTTGTACTACTGTATTATCAATTGTCTACCCGACAGTGCTGCTCAGTCCGTTAGTCTGGTGGCAGCCACTGTGTGTGCGCTGAACCGTGGAGATCTCTAGGTCCCCGGTTCAATTCCCATCGCTTCCTTTTCTTGTGTTTCAGCTGGAGGGCTAAAATA
>NW_022699997.1:531839-538875 GCF_011630105.1 Anneissia japonica
TATATAGGCCTAGTAGCGATTTAGAATCGTATCAGTTGTATTTATTGTAAACATATAACATTTTAATTTTTCTTTATAATAATTATTTTTTCAATGCTTATTGATTCCTACGTTTACTGTACTTTATTCGGGAATGTAATTTCAGTGGGTGTGCATCAATGTTATTCTTTAAAAAAGCACAGTGAAACAGGCCGGGTATTGGGGCAATTTATATTTTTGTTGTATAACGATTTATTCAAAGTTTGAATGTTAATTTTTTTTTCTTTTTTTACAATCAATTACTCATATGATACAGACCTAAGGCTTACATAAAATACTAAAATACAGATAGTATTAAGTCTGTCTCTTATACACATCTAGATGTGTATAAGAGTACGGTATTATATTGATCTCGATATTTCAATTTGTTTTAATATTCCATTGATGCTTTTATCAGTTATTTTAATTTCAACATTTTTATTGTTTCATCGATTTTATCAATTTAATCTTTTTATATTTTCATCAATTTTATAACTTTTATGGAGCCTCGTCGCATGCGTCGCGGTCGTAAATGAAAATTGCAGTGCAACGTGCAAGTCCGATTCTTAGACTTCATTCAATGACAAAATCGAAAAAGACCTCCACTTCCAAATCCCGTAGAAAAACCAATATAGTATACATCGAGTGGATGTTGGTCCTGAAACGTCATGAAAGCATCCTCACCATTAATACCAACCTTTATCAAACCATTATCAAACGATATCCAAAACTTCGTAAAAACATACGGAGAGACAACAGTGTTGGTGGTGCTGGTTTCGCTGTTGCACTGTGCACAACGACGGATATAAGAGACCGTATTTGTGTTGCCTCCTATAACAATTTCATACATAGGATTCATAACCTCTGGCATTGACGACAGACAAATATGAACATCGCGGTAGGCAGCGACACTGAACTCGATACTTGATGTTCCGACTAGAAGTCTTGGATTGTCAAAGCGGTATTCATAAACTAATCCTGTGATGTATTCACTGCAAACTAAAACAAAAAGGCATAATGTGTAAAAACCAGTGGCGGACTGTCAAGGCAAGCAAGGTGCAGTGCACGCCATGGCTAAAACAAATAAAAAAGAATATAATAGTACAGTTTCTCCGTTTTATTAAGCATTCCTTAGTCATAATCGTCTATATAAACATTAATTTTTCGAGTGGATTGCTACAGTTTATTGGAATACCAAAGTTTTTCAATGTTTGGCCAACTTTGATATCTAGGATGAACACAGTCTGCGCTATCGTACTCAGCTGCTTAGAATTTCAGAGCATATACTTAATGGAAACGGTGCTTCCAAGAGTATGTGCGCACCTCCACTGCCGATCGGGAATTTGCATACATATGACCGGTATAGAAGAAACTTTTAATTATTATTATTATTTGAATAGAAATTTCTTAAAATACAGGAAATTCTCTTGTAGAGAAGATACACAACTATGCCGGTATTAAAAATGACATACATTTTTATTTTGACTATAGAATGCAATCTGATTCTGTATGGTAGTAGGCTTACGAACTTTTCCTACTAGCAGACCGTAGCATCAGTGGCGTAGAGGTCTTGAAATGGAAGGGAGCTGATGGGGGTGGGTAGTGGGGATCGGTGATTAGGTGAGGGGATAACTCGCAAAATAAGGTGATTTGAGGTGATTTTTAACTACTTGAGCATGATTTGTGGGCGGGGGCGACTGGGGAGATGGGCGAGTATTTTTTTCTGGGGAGGGGGGAGCGTGCGCGCCGCCCCTCGCACATCCTAGATATGCCAATACCTAGCATACCCTGCAATTTACTCTACGGTCCGCCACTGGTAAATGTAAAGCAATTAAACACGTTTTATAACGCAGCAATTCTCTTAAAACATAGGCCTGCAATTTGTTAATTAAAACTGTGAAACTATATGGACTAAATGACTAATTTTTATCCCGGTCTCAAACATCTTGGTGTTACTGTACAACAATCATAGAAATACACATTTCACTGGGTGAATTAACAAGAAAAAAAAAATGCGATTATTCTAAAAAATATTGTAAAAAAATGTCTAGGCCTATATTGTTGCTTTGGTTTGGAACCATTATGTAATGAGCATGTAGGCTTATAGGCGGCGCTACGGTAACTGATCGCAATATACTGTACCGTACTTGGTGCTATGACGTAGGATAGTGTAGGCTAGCATATAAAAAATGGCAAGATGTTAATAGCATGTATGTAATGTTTAATTTGATATTAAGAAATCAAGCCGTTGACTTAATATCTCCGTATTACACAGTGAAAACTGCCACCCGTTGATTTACAAGAGGTGGTTCTTTAGACTATACTCATGACAAGATATAAGGAAAGTTCAACAGATATTAACACATAAAGAAATAAAAGTACAACTGTCAACTTAAAACGCCAAATCAACAGTAGACATCTGCATCTGTTCATCAGCCACTGGGTAGCCAGGTTTCTATAGATCGAACTTCTGTTATTTTTAGTATTATGTCCTGTTTTTATTCACTTTTATAACTTAAATTAAGGTTTATGATATTCTCTAATAACTCCGTATTATTTAGTATTATATCCTGTTTTTATTCACTTTTTTAACTTAAATTAAGGTTTATGATATTCTCTAATACTCCGAAATGGGTAGTTGGAAGAAATAAAATAATGCTTTATTGTTATTATCATAAACTATATTAATAGGCCTAATTAAGCCTTATAAATATAAATGGCTCCCACTATTATTATTATTATTATTATTATTATTATTATTATTATTATTATTATTATTATTATTATTATTATTATTATTATTATTATCATTATTATCATTATTATTATTACAAATGAAAACATAAGAAAGAAATATGATGAAGTAATAATATATAAAATGCTTGTAGTACACCACGTAGAGGTGTTCTGAAATTGTTCTAAACTATCTACGTGGTGTTCTATAAGCATTTAATATAATTGCACTTGGTTATATAACTTACTGAGATTTTCGCATGATTGGTAGTCGTTAACGTTTTCCACAATATTACAACACACGTATTCATCTTGGCATGAGTATCCAACTTCCTGGTTATCTTTGCACCCAATATGACCATGGATACTGATCTGAAAGGTGATAAACAATAGTAGGCCTACATATAAGGATAAAAATATCCGGGCCCTGTTATGACATTGTCCATGTTTGTCGAGAGAAGGAATTACAGTTACATTGTGGAAGTAAATAACTGTCTGTTAAGCTCTAAACTCTTGAAACTAATATTGTATTTATCTCTAAATTTCATTTTTAATTTTGAGAATTAGACCTAAAATATTTTTAATTTTATCAGTCGAGTGTCATGTTGTCATATTGAATTCTTGGATCCACGGGTTTATTTCAAATACCGTACTCGCGCGAATAAGCGCCCCGTTTGAATAAGCGCCCCTCTCGAATAAGCAACGTGAAAATTTCCTTAAGCGCCCCGTTTGAATAAGCGCCCCTTTTAATTTGAATAAACGTCCCCTCAATAATTCAATCAATTCTGGACTGTGGATATTGCTATGATTTGAGGTGTGGAGTGGAATCACATTCTCCTTTAGTCAATATCAAAATGAGGATATTTATCTTGGACAGATGAGAGCTCTCTGGACAGACAGTATATTTCCAACTTTCATCTTCTTACTTTTTTCTATAGCCTAGTCCTACTGCTTTTCCGACAATTTGCACCTAATAACACATTCCCATCTGAGATTTCAAGAAAACCTGCAATTATCATGCAATCCTGCTAATCTCAATCGGCATGGCCAAAAAAGTAACCACCACCACTAATTTCATCTGCTATTCTGCTGTTATGTAATAATGTACTCACAACATTTTTGTCATGATAAGCCATGCTCTCTGGACGATTATCTTTTCCGCCAAACCACCATTCGTAATTTGCGGTTTCCTGATGTCCTTATATAATCATTTTTCATTCAAAATGTGCCTCTTGAATTTAGTAAGTTGTCATAATAACCCCTCGATTTTCATCTATTTCCATAAGCGCCCCCTCAATTTCCACTCTGTTTTGATAAGCGCCCCGTTCGAATAAGCTGAGCGCCAAGTTTGAATAAGCGCCCCTCAAAAAGTGCTAAAAATATTTTAAGCGCCCGGGCGCTTATTCGCGCGAGTACGGTACCTTGTACCGTTGCGTTAGGAGTAAGCAGTGTGTTGGTTGGGCCTACCTCGTACAGTTAACGTTTACTGTTATAAATCGATTTGCTTCAAAGTAAATAAAGTTAGGCCTACTTCGAACTGTTGAATTCCAGTAAACCATATACGTCACCTCGTACTAGTTACTGATTTAATACAAACCAACGCTGGTGGCGCACTCCATGATTTAATAATTGAATAAAAATAGAAAAATTATACTTTCTTAGATTTTAAAATTTTTTTAGTCCATTAATGTATATAACTATGTTATATTTGAATTTTGTCTGCCTAGCTGTCTTATTTTGGCACAAAAAAAAAAAAGGATAACCAGGAGTTTCCTGTGCATTTGTCAGCGTTTCCACCAGGCCAAATTGTAAACACCGAAATATATACATTATTCCTATTGTTGACTGATTTGATAGCATCTTGATTCATAATAAGCTAAGTTGTATATTTAAACTGCTCATAATAAGACTGCTATACTCGTACTGTTGACTGATTTCATAGTCTGCTAAGTAATTTAACCTACTCATAAGCCATACTGTTATACCAACCTCGTGTTGATGATCGTTTTCATAGTATGCTAAGTTACATATAAATGTTACTCAGAACCACGTTGCTATAGAAACCTCGTACCCTTGACTGATTTCATAGTATGTTATATAATTATAGTAGGCCATGTTAGAATCTGTGGTGAAGATATCTTCTTCAGTATCTTCACTGATTCCGTTCAGGTAACATGTATTCTTACCATCAAACTTCACCGATATACACACGGGCTCCATCATGCAATGCATCCCGCATCGGATGGCAGACTGTGTATGGACAAGATGTATCACGCGTATTTCCGATGGAGCGTTTTCCTTATGAACCATCAGTTTTGACCGAAAACAATTCGTCTCTTCTCTAGCATCTCTTACCAAGCTGGAAACTTCCACTATGAAACAACAATTGCAAATTTATATGCACAATTATTTAAAATGTCTATCGATTGGTCAATTGGCTAATCTATCCATTTCTAGTCATTCAATTTTACATTGCTAATGTAAAAATCAGCTCCTGTATTTGTCTAGTGTGGCTGTATTTTGTTTTACTACTTAAGCTTGCTTAATTATTAATGTATCATATTTTGTATGCTGACATGTAAACCTTTAGATAATAAGATCTTTGTTAATGTACTGTCCATTTTATAGAGATGTACAAAACTTCGAATGTTTACACCTATTTATTGTAAACTTGAGAGGCCTATGTTTTAGTTCATGCAATTTTTTTGTATGCTGACATTTAAGCATTTTAACAATAATGTTAATATGCTGTTCATTTTATAGAGATGTACATATCTCTGAATTGACATCTATTTGTTGTAATCTTCGTATTTTGTACCGGTATGTCTTACCTGTAGTCTCTATTTCAACGGATGTCGCCACAGGTTGGTCTTCATAAAGATTACACATATCGGTAAAGCAACAGTATCTACATACTGACGGACTTACAGACGGATGACATTGGCCATCATTTTGGTTTTGCTGGGTCTTGCATGAATTGTCCTGTTCACACAATTTTGTCACTATATGTAAACCATTTTCATCTCGGATAACATTACTGCATACCTTGATTATCATGAAGTATAGAAATATATACACTTTTCAAAAAGTTCATTATACAACATACCAAACATTTTCAGAAGTATTAAAAATTATACGCATTGCAATTACACATTAATTGTTTTAAATGCACATCAGATGACACTGAAAATGGTCAACATAATTTTATAAACCAGATTTAAGGTTTGGCTACTAAGAGCTTGTATTATTCCAAAGAAAATATTTGACTCTTTAAAATTAGTTAAGCTATATGAAACACATAAAACATTAAACGTTAAAAGATAATAAGTTAATGTGGACAATATACAATATATGCATATAAAAGTATACATAAAAGCGAGAGTATTCCAGTGGATGCGATCTACAACTTCTGAATTTGCCTAGTAACTATGAATTCGTCCAGAAAATGGTAATATTTTATGAGAAATAGTCTGTATTTCTCATTTTTTTTATTCTTTTGCGTAAACTAAAATTCATGCCAATATTTTTGCATGATTTGTAATAATTGGAGTAATGCAAATGAATATTTTCTAAAAAAAAGTCAGTTTTTAGTGAAATTTTGCCGGGAATGGGGCTTTAACTTTTACCAAACGCTTGGGTAAGACTTTTTATTCCTTGTTTCGCATACTTATTTTTTAAAAGATCATCGAATGAGGGCGGAATAAAAATAAAAATAACATTTTGTTTTCTTATTTAGAAAATAGTTTTGCCAAAAACATTAAGACGGAGAGGAAAATAAAAATAAAATTTAATTAGTGAATGTAAAATAGGATGGTTAAATCTTCAAATTTATATAATTAGGAAGAAATATCTTACCTTTGGAGATAACTAGGCTAGGCTACTGTCTAGTAGTAGTAGAAGGAGACCTGGGCGGCCTCCTGCCTGGCCGTAGGCGGCCTATATCTAAATTTGTTCCTTGAATTTTTAAATAGGTCTAGAATATTCCTATTAAATGTTCAGTTTGTTGTGTTAATGAGGGTCCATTGATTCAATGAATTCCTTAATTGTTCATACTTAATATTATTTATATTATTAAGCTTGTTTTACGAAAGTAATTTTTCAATTACAACTCAATATTTATCGCGGTGCGCGATGTATATTCGCGGTGACGAAAATGAGGATTTTTTTTGCACACGAACCTAAAAAAAAATCAAGCCAAGCGTCCACTAATTAATACTAATCGATCGCGAGGTTTGGTGTGCGAATCACAGATATATTTCTTCCGGTTTACAGGAATTACAGAGCT
>NW_022699998.1:0-859 GCF_011630105.1 Anneissia japonica
GATCGGACATTGTGACGTCATCATATTACCATTTGAATTAGGAAAAAATTGAATTTTTATTTATTTCGTTATTTCTTTATATACTCCTTTGAACGTACTCGCTTATCTTGATTGATTGTCTCCCATCTGTGAGTATGTTATAGCTAAATCAATTCTCTTTCGGACGTGTCCATTTATTTTTTATTTTGATGTCGTCATCATGGTCAAAAAGAATACTTTTTTTGGAGCCTTCTTTCGGACGTGTCCCTTTATTTCTTATTTTGGTGACGTCATCATGTTTAAAAAGAAGGCTTTTTTGGAGCCTTCTCATCTTTCTTTCTTGAAAGATGTGAACACATTGAAAAAAGAGGGCGGCAGACTGTATTTCGACACTATCAGACCGATAGTTCGTTTACTGTAAAGGGAAAATTCGTGTGGCATTACCAACCAACAGGGGGTTTTAAATTAAACTTGGCAAGGTTTCAATTCTTGTGCCATTACCGTCGTCAGGCACGTCGTATAAGCTATTCGTACTTGTGCGTTAAAATTTTTAAATTGTTAATATCACTTTTCAGATAATTTAAAGCACGTTTCAGGTCATTTTGAATATTCCAAAACTCTCTAAAATTTACGAGCCGTACGCTCATTTCCACGCCCACAGCACGTACTGAAGCTGGAAATTACGTTTCGGTTACATGTGTTGGGTTTGTGACACTGTATTAATACTACCGTGCGCACGAACGTTAAGACGTATGTGTACACATTCGTAAGTCCTTAAAATGCTCAAAACTACTCTTTTTCTTTAAAATTCCTTTAAAATGCTCAAAATTACTCTTTAAATACAGCATGTTTAGAATATTATACTTTTCAATCAGAACCG
>NW_022699999.1:0-922 GCF_011630105.1 Anneissia japonica
TTTTCATCCTGAAACAGGCAGCAAAATTGTAAATATATAAAACTGTAAGTGTGCACGTTAAGATTATATGTAAATCTTAATTTTAAATAAATCTAGTCATTTCTATATTTCACTAATTTTTCACCATCAATAATTAATTTTGCATTCTATACTTTATCATTGCAGGTTAATGAACTGAAAAATATGGCAAGAAAAGACATGGCAAGCCTACATTCATGTAATGTAAGATGCTCAGGGCGCTTGATATGTGGACTAGGAACTTGATCAATGACTTTCTTCGCCCCTAAGTGTCCCTTCGTGTCTGTGCTACCCTCGTCGTAAAGCACAGGGGCTGTCTGTTCCAGTACACTGGGGTATCCCCCTACTCGTCTCGAAGGATGTACTGGGTTCTTTATAGTGCACACGAGCCATTGTGTACACTGGGCCTACGGTTTATAGTCCTTATCCAAAAAAACTTGTTCTACCACCAGAACCATAGGCGAGCGTGCCGTCCGAACCAGCGCCGATATTATGGCTATAGCTTGCGGCGTCCCTGCTAACCACTCGGCCATTCGACTCACCATGAAATAAATAAAACCACGTGTCTACAGCAATTATAATAATAATGGACATTTATAAGGCGCCGGTATCTGCATGGTGCGCTCATGGTGCCAGAGCCAAGCCAGACAGAAAAAATACGAGAGTAGAAAAGTAGTGCAAGAAAGAGAATAATTAATTGAGGAAGTGCTGGTCAAACATGATGTTTCTTTAGTCTGGACTTGATTATAATGATATTTTATGCTGACCTGATGTGTATGGCCAGAGAATTCCAGATTTTGGGAGCAGCAACAAGAAATGATCTATTTCCCCAGTTCTTCTTAGTATTATGTTCAGTTAGGAGGAGTTGAGTTGATGATCGAAGAGTCCTTGCTGGTATGTATGC
>NW_022700000.1:0-1630 GCF_011630105.1 Anneissia japonica
AGATTTTCGAAACCAATATTAAATAACTCGTTTGTTTGATTTAACTGTGGAATTTTTTTAAGTTGGGGGAGTGGGGGGAAAATGTCATATTATATAATCATACACATAAAAATGATAAGGCAATTGCCTTTATTCTATTTGTATTACACAGAAAATATTCCAGTAGCATAACATACTCTAAATAGAAAAAAGGCGTTGATATTAAACTTCTTTTTTTTTGGGAGGAATAAGCTCGTAAAAGGGTAATGTACTTTTGATGAATTTTATTGAACTTCGAATTGTCCAATTAAAACATAATAAAAATAATTTGCAAAGTACAGTATGAGACAGTGCTAGTTTTTACCGGTATGACATCTAAGTGCAATATTCTTTAGCCCTACGTACTGAAGCAAACAGCTTATCTGCTGATGGGATACATATCAAGAGATTTAACTCACATCGCGAACTAACACAATCAAAGTAGATTGTCTTAGTTCGTGAAATCACAGAAGCGTGTCTATAGGAGCATGTATTGGTTGTCAGGCACTTTTGTATTCTTTACCATACAAAAAGTCTGTAACAACAACAGCGCATATTTTGACACGTTTTTTAACTAACACAATCTAATTTAATTTGATTGTGTTAGTTCGTGTTGTGTTAGTTTGTGATGTGGGCGACGAATTTCACTAAAAAAAAGATTTTTTTAGAAAAAGTGCATGCCTTACTCTAGTTAATATAAACCATGGAAAAATATTGGCATTAATTTTGGTTTTACACGAAAGGATAAAAAAGAAAAAGAAATAGAGACTGTTTCTCATGGGTAGATTACGATTTTCTCGACGACTTCTTTCTTACCAGGTAAAATTACTCTCGCTTTTGTGTATACTTTGTACAGTTGAGCGTTGGAGGTAGGCAGGGTAATTGTTTTGCGAACCCGACATATTCTTATCTTCTTATTTATTTTTTTTATCTTGCCCACTAATGGCATAAACTCTCATGATAAGATATTTTAATTCATCCCACAATTAATTAAAAAAAAACATTAATAATGAATCTGTGTTCTGAACTGTTTACATTGCCGATACCATAAAGTGCGCCCTCTCTAATGAGATTAGTTTTTGTACTTGTCATCCTGCACACTGCAATATATCTAATAGGCCTGATGTTTGTTTAATTGTCAAAGGCTATGTTCTCACACAGCAGCTAACGGTTAGCAAACGGGGCCCAGCAGGAGCAACTCCTAGCTGGGCCCCCTTTGAGTGGTACGTGATCGACCCTGGCTGCGCTCCCCGGACTTAATTATGTCTACAAACAAGGTGGTGACAAAAATATCACCCGGACAACATCCATGGCCATTTCAAGTCAATAAAAAAGAAAAAACCAATCAACCCAGACATTTCAAGAATTGTGGCTGACTTCTTTCCCCACCCCCTTCACCCGCCAATCCGTACACTGTAGGCCTGTCTAACGGTTTTGTTTGTAGGTGCATGACGCTTCCAGCTCCAAACATGAGACTTTATAGTATTCTTACAAAAAAAAACAACGATTTCTACCTAAAAACTAGCTAGATAGAGACAGTCATCAACGAAAACCTGGACAGCCAGCGGTACAGCCACGCAGTACAGTGGCGCCAACATCTGTTAAATTGAGT
>NW_022700001.1:0-1592 GCF_011630105.1 Anneissia japonica
TTTTTCAAAGTTTTAAAGAAAGAATATTGTAATCAAATTTAAGCCTGAGAGTGCAATTTCCGGGAATCTAGAGGTGAGTAAGTGTTCTTACTTCAGCCCAAACCTTGTGGTGGCTTAGGTGGTTGAGATCATCCATCTGTGAAAGTCTCTCCCTGCGTCCCATCTATTACAAATTCATAGATCCGCCACTGAATAATGATCCCCCTTAGATGTGCTTGTTGCCACTTGTTATATTTTATGTGTTTAAATATTTTTCACTTTTATTCTAACTAAAGAAAAAAAAAATAAATAAAATATTTACGAAATTAATACAAAATGTTTGTTAATTATTAATTGCATGGATGATTTCAACCCAAATATGCATTATTAAAATATTAGTAACTATTTAGCCATTCAGTAAAACTATGTAATCCATTTAATCCGATTTCTTTTATAGTCCTTATGGTTTAAGTGTGTTAAGAGCTTGACCTAGCAATGAAATTAAATCATTGTGATGTTTAAAAAACAACTTTGAGCTTTTTGCAGACAAGCCTCAAAACATACCAGACATAATTAATTGGGTAGATGTTTGAATAGTATAATTCTACTAACTGATTTTCAACCCAAATATGCATTTAAAATATTTCTTCATAGATTTTTAGCCATTCAGTAAAACTAATCAATCTATTAATAATCCAATGTCTTTTATATAGTCCTTGTTTAATCAGTATTTCTTGATTGTATCTTAATTCAAAATCCCTGTAGTTAGTTACCTACTATTGTTTTATTTCAGTCAGTATATACAGTAGTTATGATAATTATTATTATTACATTTCTGTGATTTGCTGTAAAATATATAAATGCGCATATTATTATAACAATTCAAACTAATATATGTGTTGCTATGACAGTATTATTGTTTTCCTATTAACGTTCTTCCTATGTACTGTATAGTGAAAGGTAACAAATACAAATATCTCGGTACAATTATATCAAGAAAAAACAATGATAATGATCATATTGAAGAGGTTATCAAAAAAGGAAATAAAGTAATTGCCTATATCAAGTCAATTATCGATGGCCAAGAAGACTTCAACAGGATACACTATAGCGATTTATTGTGGAAAACAATTGGTCTTCCTACAATAAACTATGCATGTCCTGTTTGGGACCCGGGCAGTAAACAGTTAGTTAACAAAATTGAAAACCTACAATATCAGATGGCTAAAATGATCCTGAAAGCACCAAGGAATGTTGCCCACGAAGCTTTACTTGGTGACTTAGGGTGGCAATCTATGGAAACGATTCAAAACAAATTTAGAATAAAATATTTTGATAGGCTTAAAACTATGGATGAGGATAGATTGCCTAGACTACTATGTAAATCACTTATGGAGGTTAGATCACTTACACGATGGAAACGGATTGATAACATTAAAGCATTATTAGACAAATATGATCTAAATGATATATATAATATGGAACCACAAAATACTCAGTGTGGATAAAATCTTTTAGTAATATGATCTCAGATTACAATAATAAAGAATGGTTTCAAAAAGCAACTAAAAAATCATCACTGAAGGATTACATTAAATTCAAAAATATACCAA
>NW_022700002.1:0-1560 GCF_011630105.1 Anneissia japonica
TTTTGGCACAATACAACATGAATGTTATATTATAGTTAAGAGCATTAATTTAATTAAACCTATTATTCACCTGTATTTAGTAAAAGGATAAAAATTATACATATATTCACACAATGAAAAGGAAAAAAAAGATTATTAAAAATCTGATAATGATTAACAATTTGGAGAATGCTAATGAGACGTACCATTACATTCTGCACAACAGTCGCGCATTACAGGGAAGCGACATGGGGCTTCTGCACAAGGCTTGTGGGCACAGTTGTACACTTGTCCACTCTCACACGAACAGATCTCACATTTGTCTAATGGGTTGGTAAACGTTTCTCCACTTGGAAATGTCTGCCCTCCATACTCGCATGATACATCTATAAAAAAAAAAACCAATTGTTAATATGAGGACTTGCCACCCAAAAAAAGCGTCTGTCACTAATTTTTAAACTAAGTAATTAGCATAAGAATGTGGTAGTATTGTATACTTTTTAGTACAGAGAAGCTGTAACATCTCTTACTCGTAATTTGGCAATAGTAAGTCGATTCCAGTAGTGACCTATCACTTTAAATCTTATAATGTGGAGAATATGAATATATTAAAACTTTAGGTCACTGATGCTCATTTCGGGATGTCAAGCCTCATAATGCATTCAAAGACAAGTGTATTATGATGCATTACCATTCCAAAATCAGCTTACTGTTGTTATACGTTTAACTGAATAAATAGCATAAGAATTTTGCAGTATAACCGGGGGTCTACCAAGTCAAAAAGATTTCGCAGGAAGAAAAATTTTGGGGTCCACTTGACTTTAAGATAATGTTTTCATGACACTCTTTTTTCAACAATGTGATGAGCATCTTACTGCTAATCATTAGAAGCCTCTACAATAATGAAATAGCTTTCTGTGGCAAATCATCTTCTATCTATAATTTTATCATCCTATTGGTGGAATACTGACAATGAATTAACTTAGACGTGGGGTTTAGTAGAGATAATCCATAATATTTTTACTCATAACTTAATATATTAAGTTGATTCCATCATTTTAAAGCTTATTATTTGGAGAATATGAATACAGCAAAACAATTTGTTGTTTTGGCCATAGATGCTGGTTTTGAGATGGCATGGGCCATACAGTAATGGTGTTATTGTCATTAGCAAAGTGTTAAAGTACTATTTATTACAATTATCAACATTTTCATGAGTTCACAAATGTGTTCATGTGATAATTCAGTGTCATCTCAGATTCATCCTGTTATGCCTGGTTAAAATGAAAACATCCTGACCTCACTATGAATGGGATTGGCAAAATCGTATGCAAGATTAACTAACTGGTTTTACCTGGACAAACTGCACAGCACTGCCCAGCAGGATGTACTGGCTGCCTGCATGTTAATCGGGGACATTGTTCTCTCTGGCAAAGTACTGAGCCACTCTGAAAAACAAAATGAAACAAGATTAAACAATTTGTAGGAATATCAATGCATCTCTTTGATTAATGGCTTACGGTTTAATTCCATTTCGCTGATCTTGCCTTTCAGCTGGTAGGCCAAAATGCAAGTATAAAA
>NW_022700003.1:0-662 GCF_011630105.1 Anneissia japonica
CGAATGAAACGACAATCTTGCACGTTCCCGTCGAGATCATGTGCGACATCTTCCGACTTGCGGCCAACGACTCGGTCGCACTGTTGGAATTGGCAAACGTGCACCCGCACTTCGAGGACGCGTTGCGCAGCCGACACGCGACGGCAGCGAATGCTTTCCAAGATCTGGAACGCTGCAGGTCGAAGATTTCGAAGGAGACCCTGCTTCGACTACTGACGCACGACGTCGACGACGTCGAACGCATGCCCCACAGTCTTCGTCTGCACGTTTCGGACGAGGACGACGAAAAGCCGACGTTCCCGACCGAACTGGCGACGAAGGCGTTCTCCATGCTGTCTTGGTTGACGATCGCGAACGCCCGTCTCGAACCCGCCTTCCTCGTACGCGTCCTCGACCACGCGGATCGCCTCGGGTACCTCGAGCTGGAAGAGTGCTCGGGAACGCCGTTCGACGTAAGCTATCGACCGGCCGGTCTGACTTTGAGGTGCGTGGACATGAAATTGTCGTTGACGAGGTTGGTCGCGGCCTTCGGCCCGGACGGAAGCGACGACACGGTCGGTCTCCGTTACGCGGTGTTCGTCGACTGCGTCGTGTCCGGGAAGGGAAGTTTCGACATGACGTCGCTCGACGAATGGTTGAGGATCTACGAGGGCGTGGACGAG
>NW_022700004.1:0-503 GCF_011630105.1 Anneissia japonica
ATATTAAAAAAAAAAAACAAAAAAAAAAACAAAAAAAAAACACCGTATTACATTACAATAATATCCTCCATCATGGCGAATCCAGGTTTTTCATAATCCATGTGATTGTGAATTGTTAACAACAAAATTAAAAACGTTCCAATAGATGTTTGAAAGTAATTAATTCACGTTGAAGAAGAATGAATATATGTTGTTTCATGGGCTAAATTCAAAGTAATATACGGTAGTCGGATAACTTACAATAAAACGGTACGTGAATATATGTTATTGTTATTATTGTTATTATTATTATTATTATTATTATTATTACTATTATTACTATTATTATTATTGTTGTTGTTTTTGTTATAGTGATGAAAAGTTAACACAAAGGGTACACAAATAGGTCGATATGCTTGCTAAAGGCGATATGGTTGCTAAACGGACAAATATGTATAAATATATTTTTCGCTTCCCCGACGAGGGGGCAATAACCCCCCCCCCCCAGGCCTCCCTCTGGCGCC
>NW_022700005.1:0-985 GCF_011630105.1 Anneissia japonica
TGGTCCTGCGGTTCTTTCCCGGGAAATTTTTGATTCCTAGGTGGCGGGAAATGAGCTTTCCCGACTTCTGTGGTGTCTTTTAATGACTTTTAAATTCTTCAAAATTCAAGGTCCCCCACCCCTTGAAAATGATTCAATTAATCAATGAACTCCAAAAATAAAAGGGGTCCGGGTTCCCCCGGAAAAATTTCGATTTCTAGATGGCGGGAGATGAGCTTAACTGACTTCTGAAATGTCTTTAAATGAATTTTAAAGTTCTTCAAAATTCAAAGTTTTCCCCTCTTAAAAAAGGTCCGGTAAATTTTTTTCATTTTTTATTTTATGTGTGTATACATACATAAACAAATGAGTAGTTGCATGCGTATTCTTTTTTCCATGAATCGATAAATCCCAAAAAGAAAGGGTGGTCGGGGGGTTCTCCCCCGGGAAAATTTTGATTCCTAGATGGCGAGAATTGAGCTTTCCCTCGACATTTGAAGTGTGTTTTAATGAATTTTATGTTCTTCAAAATTCTAATTTTCTAATAGCAACAAAAAAAATCAGCTCATGGGTCCTGAAGGTAGGTCTAGAATTCCTTTCTTTTCCCCCTTTTTTTGTTGCCCAAGGGAGGGGTCAGGACCCGATTCCCTCCCCCAGATCCGCCAATGTGAATTGCGAGAAAATGTAACTCGGTCGGGTACTGGATAAACATTCTCTTTCCCATCCTTCTCCTCCTTCTTCCTTTTTTGCATTTCCGATCATACAAAAATCTCCAGACATTATATATTTTTCGCCAAAAAGTGGGGGGGGGGGCGGCCCCCCGGCCCCAGCTTCCGCCGCCCATGGGCCCCCCCCCCCCGCTTCCGCCGGCCATGACTATTACCGTAGTATTCGATTGTAGGCGTACATTACATATGTATTTCCTATCACGCAAATGATTTTTGTAAGTAATTATGTAAGTTAGTAAGTACTTTGAGAAGTTTGTACAGATATTTAACAAAATTCT
>NW_022700006.1:0-685 GCF_011630105.1 Anneissia japonica
TAAAGCTGAAAGTCGATCAATAAGAGACTTACACCGATTGTTGACACAGTTGTAATCCGCATTTCGGTCAAGTTTAATTTAGCTTTGGAACTTTGCCTGTGTAGTCCAGTCATGCGCAGTACATACACAATTATACATCACGAACGGCAATACGAGCAGATCAACGACTGACAAGACTGTGGGATGAATATGTAGCTGGTATCCGGAGGGTTCATTCACTGATGACATCGGCAAGCCGAATACATTCACTGAGAGACGCGCTTGGCGTTCCATAGAAATTACCGGCGGCTCAACTTGTCGGCAGCTCAACCGGTCATATCAGCTAGGCCAAGGGCTAGGCGTAGCCTATGCCTACTGTCTGTTGTAGGGCGCAAGGGTAGTCCTAATTTTATAATTATATAATAATATTAATTAGGTCATTGCTAGGCCAGAGGCCTATATCTTAATTATATTTCATTAGTTTATATTTTTTCAAATGTAAATTCTTTAAAGTTAAAACGTTTTAAATTATTTTTTTAAATTGATGATATATTTTGCTACATATTTATTTTTGTATTTAACTAACTTTTAGGTAATTGGTTTTTGTGTTTAATTTTGTTTTATTATAATAAAGGCCTATTATAATTTACATTATTTATAATATTTTATTTACACAAGGCTAAACCTTTTTTTATACAAGTTTTTA
>NW_022700006.1:734-1257 GCF_011630105.1 Anneissia japonica
GCCCACCGCTGCCTTAAAATAAAAATTACATATTTCTATTCCTAATTATATAAATTTAAAGCACTTTAACCATCCCATTTACAGTGTTCCACCAAACAAATTTTATTTTATTTTCTTCTCCGTCTAAATGTTTTTAGCAATTTATTTTTGCTAAATAAGAAAAACAAAAAAAAATAATTTTTTTTCCGCCCTTGATTTTTTAAAATATTTAAAGAGAACATTAACTTTCATTGTTGAAATAGATTTTTGAATGTTATTTTAGAGTTCTTGGCAGTCAGCCATCAAAAATCATTTCAAGAATATCATGAAAACTGAACGAGTTGCTGCTGGAAATGGAACTGGAGGTGCAGCAGTGGTAAAACCAGAGATAAAAAAGAAAAGAAAATGTGAGGTAGTAGAAACAGAGGATGACAAAGGTCAAAGTTGATTTACCAAAATTATGCGTTAATCAGCAACCTAGAGAAATATCTTTGAAAATCCTTTTTTCATTAATTAAACATCATGGAGGGATATCCCGCACTCC
>NW_022700007.1:0-833 GCF_011630105.1 Anneissia japonica
TATGGCATCCCTCAGCATCCTATCCTCGTCGTTGTATTCACAACGCTTTACGAGGACTCGTAAATACGTTAAGAATTTATTGAAGGGCTCACCTTCTCTTTGTGCTCGGCCGTGAAATTCTACGGTTGCTTTTATGACGTTCTTTTTCGGCCTAACATATCGTTCGAATCTATCGAAAACGCCTGTCAATGTTTCGTTTTCAGCTGGTGTGGCTGGCTGATTGTCTTGGCCTGCTACACCTGGCGCCCAGTCTAATGTTTCAAATATTTCTCTGCCACGGTCACCCATTCATTAGATAATTGACTTTCTGTATTTCGGTCTTCTCCGATAGAGGTCCGTTAAATGTAAAATAGCAATGCTGTTTGAATCTCTTGAATTCTTTGTATAGGTCCTCCGACGCCCAATTCATCAAAGGTGTCTTTTGGTTAACTGTGAGGCTAGCAAACACCGCTCGCCACCATGTTGTAATTTCGTATACGTTGACTCAACACAGACACTGGACTCGCGTACGTCTAGACTTGCCACAAGTCTCTTATTTTTTATTATTTTTCTCATTCTGGACAGCGCCACCAACGAGAAAGTTAATTTAGAGACGGAATAAGCGACTTGTAAAACACTGAAATCAGGCACCAGGATGCACCAGGATGCCAAAAGAATGACGTAATCTTATATTCCGTATTTGGATAAATGGGCGGACCGAAATAAACAATTTCAACCAATCAAATGTTCATATTTTTGGAGCCACGAAACTGAGTCACTCGCGTCGAATAGTTAGGCATGACTAAATTTAAATAGTCCTCCCTAATAAAACGGGCCTAAAATATTTAGAATAG
>NW_022700008.1:0-531 GCF_011630105.1 Anneissia japonica
CAAAGCTATGAGGAGGCTTGTGTTTTTACCCATGTTCAATATTCACGTTGCTGTTGTTGTTGTCGAATAGTCATTTACGTACTAAATTTATTAAATGTTTACGGTACACCACACAGTTAGTTGTGAAAAGGGGTCATGATAAATAAAAATAGAAGCGTTCCCGCTGCAGTCCTGTTTTTGACCGATTCAAGTAAGTACACACTGTTTTTAACCAATTTACCACCACCATGTACAACCAGAAATATTAAAGCATCAAGCATTATGCCTAATGATAACAGTTGGTGGATACAACTACAAGGCTAAGAAGTGTGTCCAGGTATGGCTGGGCAGGATTTAGTGTTGACACAGACTCGATAAGAAGTTCTGCAAAAAGTTGCTGTTTTTGTTAAGAATGTCTCTACATTCTACCCTATTTTGTGAAGCTCTTTTTGTCAATGTCAGTAGTACATATTTTATGGGAAAGTCGCATTGCAGGGAGGCTATGCTTTTACTGCGTAGCATAAAGGAGTAATAATTTACTAAATATTGTAT
>NW_022700009.1:0-1049 GCF_011630105.1 Anneissia japonica
TTAACCAGATTGCTTTGGATTGCAGGTTTTAAATTGATATTTGTGAAGCATTGATTTGTTTATCTGTTGTATAATTTTATCATTGCTAACCCACTTATTTTCAATTTTAGCCTATTTGACCTTTGACCTATACGTGTACGTGTGATCTTTCCCATTTACAATGTCGAAGGTTAATTTTCCTGTAAGAATAAATTTTTGTGACGAGAGGGATCTGTATGAACTCCCACATATTAAGAAAAAACGTGCCCAACAGATAATCCGTTGGAGGACACATCATGGTAACTTAACGCCAGATAGTTTGGATGCTATTAAGGGGGTTAGTAGATCTAATTTGGAGAAGTATGTAGACTTCACACCTAATCCTCTTTTGGGGGAAGTAGGGGTTGGTTCTATGATCCAATCGGTCTCATCCCTGGTTGATAATAAGAACCTGGCTGCTGCTCCCAGTAGTCGTCAGTTACCATCAACTCCTCTTACTAACCTACCCCGTCACCACCAGGATATACCGTCTCATTCCGGGAATAGGTTGTCTCCAACTCCTGTCCTGAGTAGATCGGATCCCGTCCTGGTTGCGTGTCATTGTTCACCATCTCGAACGAGTAAATCATCATCTAAGGGTAAATCCAGGCGAATCCGCCGCCCTGTTGAGTACTCTGAGAGTAAGAGTGAGGAAGAGAGTGTCTGTGAGAGTGAGGAAAGTGATGATGAGCATGATAGCAGTGAGATCTTGCGACATCAGCGAGCTTTCCTAGATCATGTCAGAGCTGATCAGCGTCGAGAGAGTTATCCTCGACTTGATCAACAACGAGAAGATCATTATAGACATCATCGTCAACGGGAGGATTATCCCAGACCCGATTATCGACAGGTTACTTATCCTGGACCCGATCATCGGTGGGATGATTACTATAGATCAGAACGACAACGGGAGGATTATCATAGACCTGGGTTAAGAACTCTCAAGCCGAGAGACATCCCCAAAAACTTAGTATTTAAGGGCAAGGAAAGCTGGTCTTTCTTTAAAAAACGTTTTTTAGCTTTTACAGAAG
>NW_022700010.1:0-568 GCF_011630105.1 Anneissia japonica
AAAATATTAAAATATATTATTGTGTACATTGTACGTAGTGTTCCCCCCCGTTGGGCAAATCCTGGCGCCACCCCTGCAAAGACATTTATTCGTATTACATTAATTTTAATTATTAATATGTAAATTGTTACTAGTAAAAAATATTAAAATATATTATTGTGTACATTGTACGTAGTGTGAAAAACAAAAGGTGTATGATAGAATCAGCAAAAGTAGATAGAATATTTAGGTAAAGAAAATGTACTGGTAGATGGGGAGGGAAAACCCGGACAACTTGATTTCGTGTGCATTGTATACCCTATTTAACGCAATTTCAATCTTCCTATTCAAGGCCGGAGTCAGCTGGTCTTGTGCTAATCTGGGCCACTTTTGGTAGGCTTTTCCCATAAATACTTCTACGAATTCTACGATTTATGGGTGTAACTATAACGCGCAGCATTATCTGAGGGCCGAAGGACCGAGCCAGGGGTGGGCATGGGAGGGGATATCCCCTCCTACTAAAACGAGATTTAAAATAAAAATAAAAATTGGGACTTCTAAGGGCCGGAAATGGCTGGGATGGGAAAAT
>NW_022700011.1:0-783 GCF_011630105.1 Anneissia japonica
ATTCTCCGCAGTGGCGTAATAACCGGGGGACAAGGGGAAAATATCCAGCTGTGGAAAGTCTTTCGCCATTGAATGCCCTTTTCACCCTGGAAAGTGCCTGAAAATCTCAAATTTTAAATCACATATTTTGTTGAAGTAGGCCAATTTCCTCTAAAAATTGCACATTTTAGGCAGTTTTGATCAATTCCAACTAAATTAGAATTTAAAAAAATTCGCGCGCATTTTTTATGTTAAAGCTTGTGCCTGCTCACCTTTGCCTTCTAAGTTATAACACATAGTCCCAAACTCAAGAAAGAAAATTTAAGATAGATCGTTTAACCTATTAAAAAAGGGCCTCAATGTGTAATGATGTTGAAAGAATATGTTTGTAATAAATAAAGCCATAAGGAAAATACTTTTAAAAAAAACGAGTGTGGCCATATATAACATAAGAGCATTTCTTGTTGAGGTAGGCCAATTTCCTCTAAAAATTGCACAATTAGGGAGTTTTGATCAATTCCGACGAAATTAGAATTAAAAGCATTTGTTAGGGTTGAAGCTTGTGCTTGCCCTCCTTTGCCTTCTAAGTTATTTAAAAACATAATAGTCCCAAAACTTGAGAAAGAAAATTTAAGGTAGATCGTTTTACCTAAAAGAAGGGCTTCAATGTGTAATGATGGTGAAAGAATAGGCCTATGAATTGAATAAAACCACGATGAAAATGCTTATATTTAGTTCCAAACACGCGCGTGTGCCCTATATTAATATTAAAATAAGCCCTATGCCGTATTGTTTTCTATATGG
>NW_022700012.1:0-1695 GCF_011630105.1 Anneissia japonica
TGACGGGTTTGACAAATTAAAACCCTTTGGATTGTCAGTACATGCTGCAATAGATGGATTCTCTATAAGAGTTTTGTGGATAAAGGTGGGCCCTAGTAATAAAAATCCGAGATATATCGCGCAGTTCTTTTTGGACTATGTACAGAAAATACATGGAGTACCGAGAGTTGTCCGTGCGGATAGAGGAACGGAGAACTCCTTGGTTAGAATAATTCAAGTAGCGTTAAGATCGAATGATCACGATTCAATGAGTGGCCTAAGAAGTTTTTTGTATGGCAGATCCGTTGCAAATCAACGTATCGAAGCCTTTTGGTCATACTTACAACGACTTTGTTCTCGCTTTTGGATTAATCACCTAAAAGACCTTCAGGACAGAGGACTAGTAGACACATCTAATGATGTTCATGTTGAATGTAGATTCTGTTTAACCGACATAATTCAAAGAGATTTTTCGCGTATGGCCAGAATGTGGAATCAACATAGAATTCGCAGTCAAACAAATTTGGAGATCCCATGTGGAAAACCCGATATACTATATTTCTTACCAGAAATATACGGATCAAGAAATTATAAATTTCCATTGCAATTTTCTGATGATGATATTGAAGAGGTAAAACGTGACTACTGCGATGTACTTCCCGAGTACGGATGCTCTCCAGTCTTTGCTGGTGGAATTTCTGAAATTATTGGAAACAATTTAGATAATTATACGATGCCAAATACTTTTGAGGAAAGTACACAACTGTTACTTTATCTTATTGACATTTTTGATGAAAATTTTGTTGCTTTATAATAATACGAAATGTTCCCAAACTTATAAATTTGCCAGAGTGGAGATAAACTGAATCCTGATTATGAGAACGCTAATTTTTTTTTAAGACTTTACATGTTTCACATGTAGGCCTACTGACTTTCCTCCTTAGAAATGGTAAAAAGTGCAGCACTATACTGACTAATAGATATACTTTAATACAATAATAACATAACAAACAGTAACAGTAATACTATGTTGAAATACAAATAATAATATACAAAGGTTGGTCGAAATTCTAACTGTGTACATACGATGCTTCAAATATTTATTTCAATGTTAAATTTCTTTTTCTGACATTTAATCAGTCATGTAGACTTGCCTGAAGAAGAAACATCAGCAGCTAATAACTTGATAACTGTTTTAATGAAACAGATCTATATGCTTTTTGAACTCCATTAAACGGACACGGATGAACGATGTATCATTGACCTGTATAAACTTTTCTTATATCTAATGTCTATTCTTAAGTTTAAATAAAGTAAAACGATGTACAGTAGTCATAGGTTGTTTTACAGAAAAAGAATAAGCCATCGTTACTCCGAGTAGTGTGATTATGGAATTCTTAGTTAATGTGTATATAATGTAATTATAATTATTTATAACTTAATTAGTTAACCAATATTTACTTTTTCAGATACAAATAAACATTGTTATTATTAAACATATTTGTATAAATATGTTTTTTCTATAAATTCAGCTTCACTTAACTGAGCAGGCCTACACTATTTCTCATCAACTTAATTGTACATAGAATAGTATAGCGATATATAATCACAAATTTTGTTCTTGGAAGTTTTGTTTCTGTTTTAGTTACAAAAAAAAAAGGATTAATGAATTCACTTATATTACTAAATAAATAACTTACATTTAGTAATTTCAAG
>NW_022700013.1:0-2306 GCF_011630105.1 Anneissia japonica
ATGCATTATGTATTAATATTACATACATACATTATGTATACTAATTTTTCAATTTGAATCTGGTTGAATTAGAGTAAGAGTTTAGAATTACAATATACACATTTTACACTTCCAAACCAAAAACAACACTTACATGTTAATCCTTATTGGAAGTTGGAAGGCAAGCACTTCTACAAATTCACTAGATTTGTCAGAGGAGTAGCTAAAAGGAAAGAGTATGTTCTTTGCCTTGACAAAAATGGAAATATAAATGACTTCTGACTTGATTATAAAAACGAATTATTTTATCTGCCTTTAGTAATTTATGCATTTCATCTAGCATTATATAGAATGTTATTGATGTTGAGAACAAGTTTTATAATGACAATGCAATTTAAAAATTGCTTCCCTCTCCCTTCTTGAATCAGCCTCTGCCTGAATGCAAAGAAAAATATACAATTCTTCACCTTAATCATAAAACCGAAGGATCACATAAAAAAAACATACATGATACTCTTCCCACTAATTACAGTATATATATACAGTAATAAGTTTCATGGTAATAAAGATAGATGAATACGAAGCAGGATCATATCGGAACAATATCTCCAATCAACTTAATGAGTTTGAACTCATTAATGCTAACAGTGTGATCAGCATAATTGTTGTAAAGTACCATACTAGCAGCGAATGATTACAGCATCAAGTCTCCTAAATAAAAAAAAAAAATACAAAAAAAGAAATGACATTTAATATTAATATTAAAGTCAATTTAATATTCTAAGCATACAAAGGTCTATTTTTGGTGTCTGTGCTATTTAATTGGTTTTCTCTAAGAAAAGATTAATTCATTTTCAAAACATATTTCAAAGAGTATAGATAGGCATAGATATTATTTTATGCGTGTTTGAAAAAAAAAATGCCCTATTAACTATAACATTAATTTTTTTTTTTTATATAAATCCAAGCAATTGGGAAAACATGTGGCTTTGCAGTTTAGTAAGGCTTTGAGTCTGATCAAATGTCAAAGGTTCAAAGGTCAAGATATTATTACAATATCAAGATTATTTCAAAATAAGTACAGGCAGCATGCAGTAAAACCACATGCAAAAATGAAGATAAAAATCTCAGTTGCACTTCAAGGGATGGCAGGAAGTGCAAACCTGTAGGCCTAACCATGTTTGAAAACATTTTAGATAAAAGATTGAAATGGCTAAAATTATGGAGCTTCTAGGGGGAACAAAACGGTACTGCCTCACCTAGACCATAGGTCTTCCATTACCACTCACACTCTCCCCCCCCCCCCCCCAGCAAAAGAATCCTTGATCTGCCACTATCACTCATCAATCTAGATAATAATTCTTTATATTGTGATAGTAAGTGGTGATTTGGAGCAAGAAATGTTTTTCTTCTAATTTCCTGAGAAGATACGCAATGCATCCATGGCAGTTGTCAAGAGAGAGCAAACCAAAAAAAAAATGTTTTATTTTATGAAAATTCCTCATGGGATGTTCTTTTGCATCACCCCTCCCATCATCTCCCCCCCCCCCCCCACAATTTCGTGGCCTAAGAAGTAATAATAATAATAATAGTAATAGGGGTATCCCGAGAGGGGTTCCAATGTAGTGGCATAGTTTGAGTGCAGATCACTTCAGCAGGACTGAAATATTCCCCCACAGAGTGATGGTTGGTTGAAAAAGACAAAACAACATTTGACTCATTTTGCAAGTCTTGCTTTGGTTTATTCAAAAATTAAATATTATTATTGTAGGCTATTTATAAACCTTCATTTAGCAAATTATATAAACGTTCTAAATGTCAACCATTGTGGGTGGAAACCATAATTATATGAATATCTGTGGACATAAAAAAATGGTGAATAATTAAAGTACTGACAAATTAACAGAAAAAAAAAAATTAATAACAGCAGTATGCAGCTGTAATTTATACGCATTTCAAAGCCACTATTTTGAAACATCTGCTTAATCTAAATTTAAGTACAAACTTCCAAAGTGTGTGACTACTCTTAAAAAATGTAACTAGAAAGATGATTTTTTTTTTCTAGAGGGGATTTTTGATATGTCACTAGTAACAGTTTCAATTTGTTGAGAAGTTATAGGCCATTATGTTTTTGGCCCTTTAGTAACATTATGCCAGCATAAGCTACTGTAGCCAAAGATGGTGTAGCTGGTTACAGCATAGAGAAAATAGAACGAATGTTCTATTTTCTCTATGGTTACAGCAACACTGATTTCACACTGCTTAAGTGGTAAATCATAGTAACTACATAAAACATTGCCAAAAATTTATCTATTACTAATAACATC
>NW_022700015.1:0-1041 GCF_011630105.1 Anneissia japonica
CGGGTAAAATCAATTACTTTAGGCGACGTTTGTAGACTAACCAACTCGTACCAACGTCCGCATGTTGCGCTAGCCTTATCTTACTCTAGGCCTAGACTAGCTAGGATGGTATAGGCCTAGCCTTGAAGACGAAGGTCCCAATGAAAAACAACGTCGCTCTTTGATAGCTAACATTGTCTATTTAACATCACAATAATTCATTATTATTAGACCTATAGTTGTTTTTTGAATTGTACTCCAAAATTCTCAGCCGATACCTCGCACAACTGGCTAACGTCTCTATCTATTGTCGTGACGTCATGGCTCGCTGGCTCACACTTGTGATTATGTCTCGCACTTGTGATCAAATAACACGCTGGCTCGCACTTTGGCAACACTCTTTGTCAGTCAACTCGCCCCTAGAAAACCCGCCCTTGGAAACTTGCCCCATAAAAAAATGTACACTTCCTAGACCATGCAGTCTTCAAAATAAAAATTGTAACCTTTGGTAATCAACTACATTTTCCACATACATTGAAATTTTTGAAACTTTATTAAAAAAAACCTAAACCATAATTCACCACACTAGACACTAGGACTTTGTTACCCAATGAGAAGTGTTCTAATAATATAGACAATGGGTCGTGTCTCATATTATTTGTTATAGTTTTATTATTCATTATTTTCACTTGACTCGCATAAATAATTTTGTTCGAAGAACATTTATATGCAGTTGTACTTCGCAGCACTTCACTTGCATTTTGCAATTTCTAGTTATGATATATTAGAGGACACTAAAATCGATTAAATAAGCCTTTGAAATTTTCGAAATTTCCGGGGTTTCAACTCTGAAACAATTCCAGAAACTTTGAGCGACACCCGGCTACGCCCACTTACGCTCTCGTTGGCCACCCCGTCGGAGACATCGTACCCCCATCAGCCAAATCCTGCCGCTACCGGTCCCGTTCAGAAATAAAATTAATTCACTTAGTTTTGCATTGATGCTCTTACTTCGTCATGAACGGAAGGAAACTGTTTGAAATAGCATATACCGTACCACCA
>NW_022700016.1:0-781 GCF_011630105.1 Anneissia japonica
TTCTGCCTGTGCGAAGATTGCAATTAGTATGCCCCTTGAAACATGTCTCTGGCCTCAATTGAGATATTTTTTTACTGTAGTTTTGCCCTCCTCAACTTATGGCCTTAAAGCTTTTGTCCCACAAATAAATAGTGCTGATTTAGAGTACATCACTCTTGTGCAGTGCCGTCTCTTAAAGCATTGGTGGGGTGTTTCTAAATTTAGTTCCAACTATCATCTCCTCGATGAATCTGGTTGGGTGGGTGCTGGAGACATTCTCCAGAATTAGTTTAGACTGAATACACCTTTACCATCGCTAATTCGTGACGGCATTCAGACCCCTCCTCCAAATGTTACCCTGTTGCATGGGTCAAGGAAAAAAGCTTTGGGATGGTGGATAGGGATGGCTTACCATAACCTTTGGTGCAGCATAGCAAATTGTTACCACCTTAACAATGCTTGCTCTTGTAAGCTGTGTAGTAATTCCGTGAACCTAACCAGGCAACATTTACAGATATGCCCTTGGGTGAAATAATAAAGTAGAACAGGAAATAAACAAACAAATAAAAATAATGTAAGGTTTGGTGGTGGTATACCTAGTGTGATAACTGGTACTTGTGCGTGCCCGGCATGTGTTGGGCCATGCGGGCGTTGTATTCACTTTTTGAATAAAGTGTGCTACATATAAAAATTATTATTATTATTATTATTATTATTATTATTATTATTATTATTACTATTATTATTATTATTATTATTATTATTATTATTATTATTATACCATAAAATAAATACAAACAAT
>NW_022700017.1:0-1036 GCF_011630105.1 Anneissia japonica
CCCATTGCAACTGCACATGAGTGGTATATAGGTGTCCCATATGAGGCCCATATTTTCTGGCTCATTATATGGATGGCATATTGGTTTGCCCATATGGGAGCCTGTATGGTTTAGCTGACATGGCCCAGAGAGAACAAATATGAAGGCCACACATTTCTGACTTGGCTTCTAACTCTTGTTTGAACATTGGCTGAGTCGATGACCTGTCTCTTATACACATCTAGATGTGTATAAGAGACAGCACTATGGTCGCAGTAAGACTCCCCACAAGCGGTACTTGCCGAGCAAAACAAAACGGTTATTTCATTTTAACACATCAATCATTTTATTTATTTTGTAGAGAAAGCAATATTGTCAATTGCAAATACAAATAGTGGTAAATGAAATCAAAATTTCTTAATGTCCCTTAATAACTGTACAATTCAATTTCTCCAGCTCCTTGGAAAGTAAGAATATTCCATCATTTTGATCGCATTGGGAATATCACATATTTAACGTTTTTACAGATTATAAATATCCTCAAATTGATAGGGTCCATGCATGAGTGTATCAATGGGAATCGTCAATAGTTTCACCATGAATCATAGTAACAGAAGTACGAATGCCTTTTTCCCTCATACTTTTCACAAAGGTTATTAAGAAAGTATTCAATCGCCTCCTTTTTTTCACATCTACAGTAGTTGCATCCTCGCACTTCAGAATTCTGCAAACTGGTCCTGGGGAAAAAAAAGAAGACTATAAAAATAATAGCATTTAAGATTTACTCACTTAGATTTATCAAATAAAAAAAAAGACATGCAACACAAATAAAATTTTGAAAATTAGTGTTTTCATTGACTCTGGTTTTTTTTGTGCAAATTTACTTTAGGTCTGAACTATTGATATAGGTGACATGTCTCCTAACAACTTTGGGATTACGCACAATCATCACAGCACAATTATGACAAATTATTACATTTATTATGCATCAAAAGTGTGAAGTGAATGTGAATAAGAAGATCTAATTTTAATTACGATAAAGTATTTTTACTGGGCT
>NW_022700018.1:0-969 GCF_011630105.1 Anneissia japonica
TTGCTAATTGCTCTGTAATTTACAGTGAAAGCCTTCATGTTTTTGTATGAGATTTGTTGTGTAGCGAAAGGTTCTGGGTTTGAGGACTGCTGGAGGTTGATTACTTAAAGTTTATTGAATGCATTATCCAGCAGCTTGTTGTTTTGGTATTGGGGTTTGATTCCATGGCTATAATATATATATATAAGTTTGAAAGGCAAATGGGAAAAACCCATAAAACAGCAAACGGCCATATAATGCAAAACAATTTAAAATTAAAACGAAACAGTATATATATATATGTGTGTGTGTGTGTGTAAAACAAATTGATATAAGGTTATATATACATATATATATGTATATAAAAGACCTATATTGTGATATGTACATCTGTTTGTGTTCCATGTCATTTCATATCTTCTATACATGAAACTTGAAGAATGAGTTGAGCAAAACATTTATAAATAAAATATTTATCCAAATAATAATAAAAAATATTTATATAAATTTATGAAATTTATTTATTACAAATATATTATAGGATAAAAAATGAGTAGGAAGAATCTGATCACTCATATAATATTTAGAGGTCTGTCATCAGAATACATCAATCATCATCTATGTTCATATTGATTTTATATAGTATAGCCATGCCTTTAAGGTCACATGCAACCTGAATTTCTTTTGTCACTTATTTCCATATCCATTGTCCTTGTCTAATCTTATTGTACACTCACTTTTAATTTTACTGTAAAGCTCTATCTAACTATATGTTTTATAAGTTGTTGTATTGTTCTCTGTTTTGAATGTTAGTTTCTTGTCCGTCATGTGTTTTCGTGTGTCTGGAGAATCCACATCGAAGATTCCTAAAAGCTGAAAGTGGTTTATTCTGTCCTCAACTCTGGAACTGTTAGATCAACTGTACGTCCTTTTTAAGGCTGCTCACTTATACATCAAAATGATGTGATATCTTTATTGTACCGTGATATA
>NW_022700019.1:0-1026 GCF_011630105.1 Anneissia japonica
ATAATTATAGATGGTGACTATGCAGATTTAAAATATCAATAAAGGTTTTACACGAACGGGATGTAGCACGCCAAGAAGGAAATATTAAATAAAGATGAACACCACAAAACAGATAACATCTACCAAAGTTCAAGGGTAAACGATTTGCACTATGTTCCCACGGGTATGTGCCTACTGCTAAGAAAAACAAAGTAATCTACTGTACCAAGGCAATACAAAGACTTTTCTTTAAATCATACAGATTTTCGTCCTAAAACAGAATTTGCATTAGGACAATACCGTACAACGAACTTTCACCGACTTTCATATTCATTCATTCATTCAAAATTTTATTTAACCTCGAAAATGAAAAATTTACAGCATGATTTAATTATACAAAATATATACACACAGAATAAAATTCACAAAGGACCTGTTAGATCCATGTAATAGGTAAAATTACAAAGCGATCGTTTATCAACAAGTTCGAGAAGAACAAGTGTAAAAAAATACATTTCTAAAAAAAAAAGAAGAGAATTATGTAAAATGAGTAACAATGTGGTAAAAACAGTTTTAAAAGCGTCAAAAGAAAAATCGTGAGTCACAAAAGAAATTTAAAAGAGTTAAAACTGTAAAATATTTCAAAAAATTTGGCGAAAACAATAACAGTCGGTAGAGAGTAAGTAAACTGTCTTAAACGAAATCATATAGTTTACAGTACCGTGATACAGGTAGTAATACATATGGAGTTGAGATGTGCTTCTGATTTAGTGGGTAGTTTGCAATTCATTGAAAGGTTTTATACCCTATGAAATATGAAAAAACATAATTTGAATGATTTTGTCAGTAGACGGGCTTTTAACAAATTAATAAAGCTTTGTTTCGAGGTAAATTTTCTATAGTCTAGTACTGTGATTGCTTTTTTGAGACACGTGCGTATTCATACCGCTGTTCTGATTGGTCAAATGTTAAGTTTGATTGCCACTCCGGAAAGGTCTATTTGTTTAAAGGGCTCAAATAATGGACCTTTCCACTAAGCCCCGCCCC
>NW_022700020.1:0-1289 GCF_011630105.1 Anneissia japonica
CTAAAGTTCAGAGTCGTGAAGATGAGAATGAATATGTAACCAATGACATGGATACCAAGGCAGAATCAGGTAATATTTGTATACTGCTTGATATCTGAGCATTTATTTCACATCCAATTGAAAGTACACCTAATGCTCGACGCAGTGTTCCCGGAACGCCGCCGTCAGCGGCGAGTGCGAAGCACAACTCGGGGTCAAAAGTGGAACGTGAAATTTGATATGGTTTCGTAGTCAGATTTGCGAGAAAAACTTCAGCTACCCGTATTTCTCGACTGAGACGTCAGTCAGCTGTAATTTGTATGGCAAGGAGATTGTGCAACCCTTCATTCATATTAAGGGAATTTACGCCCAGAAACTTTGTAGTTAATAATATTTTGGTTATAATAGAAAATATTCATTTTTTGGTGACGTCACACTCACATTAGTTAGCATGCATGCATCATAAGCTAGATACGTCACCTTTTTCTGGTAAGGCAAACTTTCCCGGCGTGCTTTTTTCATGGATAAACAAACACCACTGCTTTGCACATGGATGCCTTGCCCAAGCCAGGGCTACAAGAGCCGCATTGTTAGCATTGTATAATACTTAAATAAGGTACCTCTGCAAAAGAATTATTCTTAGTTATTTTTTTTCTTTCTTATTTTAATTTATTTCTTCCGAAAGTGTACTTTCTATCACATATAATTCCACTGTCTTGGTTAGGCCTAGGCCTAGTCTTATGCCTCATCGTCCCCCGCTACACAGTACATCAGCAGCCCCTCCCCCATACAGTACAGACGTTTGCTAGGTAACAACGTGATTGCACCATGTAACATTGACATAATTGTTAGCTAACCAGTTGTGTGTATTTCTTTGTGAAAATGAGTACCGCGACGTACTCATTTTCACAAAGCATTTGCATCACCTCTTGGAAAGAGGGATTCGAAATAGTTGTCTCCATATCTTCGCTAATTAAATTAATCACCGTAATTTAGCTTACATTTATGAATTTAGTTAGCACTTAAAATGTGAAATAATCATTTCACTACCCTACAAACTCCGAACTTTATTCATTCATTAGGCCTACATAATAGTTTCATATTGCTGTACTATATACTCCAACATCACTGGCGCATGGTAACAACCAACTGACTGCAGACCATTTCCGGTCACACATTACTCTCCATAACACAGCACCCCCTAGTTCTGTCACCTCTGGGTAAACTAATCATGGGAAAAAATCCTGCTAAATAGGATTTGAATCCAAAGCCCTGGAATTTGAAGGCAATCACCTGTATCACCATTCTAT
>NW_022700021.1:0-963 GCF_011630105.1 Anneissia japonica
GTCATCATTTTTTACTTACCTTTATGTCTAAGCTTTAAGAAATGCCTTGTTAGTCAAGCGATTTCTGGTTGCCAGTGCCTGTAAACCGACATCAACGATAGGTACAGCATTTAAATTTGGTTGATTAATATGGGATGGGGGTAACAATAACATGTATGCCCACAACTTTTTACTAACTGAATATATTTTTTTGTTTGTAATATCAAAGTGTAGAATAATACATTTCCTATCATTTGGTATAAAGGACAATGTATTTACATTTTTAATTATGTCACATGAGGTCAAAAGGACATCAACTAAAGATAACACTGAATTTCACTCAAAATATGTACTAAAACTTGTGGTAATAGATTTTGTATCCTGTTATTATTGAATTAACATGGATAAAAGTCAGCTGAAGTAAATTATATACTAAAATACATGCATATATATTATTGTAACATCTTAGCGTCAGTCACTAAGTTATAGCTCCGAAAATATGTGGGCGTGTCTATATTATGCATTCACTATAATTAGATTTTGATCCGAATGGAAAATTTCTTTAAAATAGCAGTTATGATGCTGAAGACTGGCAATGTACCTTAGAGGTGTCTGCTCTATTATTATTAACAATTAAATAAATATATTTTCTCAATTGTGATACCTAATTATCTAGTAAGTATGAAATAACGGAGTACTGTATATGTGTGTCCATGTCATGCATTAAGATTGATATAGGGTGGGGGTTCCATTTATGCCCACAACTCTTACCAACTGATTATATTTTGTTGTTATTAGTGTAGAATAGTACAACCCCTATCATTTAGTATAAAAAAAACAATTTAGTTACACATTTAATTATATCACAGGAGGTGAAAGTTTATCAACCAAAAATCAAAATCGAATTCACTATTAATAATACTTCCTTAGAATTAATTTACAGATTATTTGAAGTAAGGTTATTTGAAGTAAATATATGTACAT
>NW_022700022.1:0-1269 GCF_011630105.1 Anneissia japonica
AGTCAAGAGTTAAATATAGAGCAAAAACAGTTTCATTCCAAGATATACCATTTTATAGATAAAATTGCTGTCATGGTAATAGGATTTAATAATAATAATATAGAAATGTATATAGCGCCTTTTGCCAAAAGATACAAGTGGCTTAGGTATGTGGACTAAGAACTTGATCAATGATTCTTTTTCCCATAACGGTCCCTTAACGTCCGTGCTGCCCTATAACCAGGTACCAGCAACTCTCATCGTCCACCACAATGGCTGTCTGTACCAGTAGAACGGGGGATCCCCTACTCGTCTCAAATGATATACTGGGTTCTTTGTAGTGTACACAAGCCATTGTGTACACTGGGCCTACGGTTTATAGTTCTTATCCGAGAAGACTTGTTCTACCACCAGGGTATGCGTTTGAACCAGCGCAAATTTTATGGCTGTAGGTTGCGTCGCCCTTGCTAACCGCTCAGCCATTCGACTCTCATTCAACTTTCTCATAACCAAAAATGACTCCATTGGCATAGGCCTATCCTTGGTCTTGGGCCTAAAACAATAAATAAAAAATAAATAAATAAAATAAAAACAAAGCTTTTGCCTACCCTTACTGCTTCCTGTGGATAATCGAGGCGACATATTTCGCCGGGAAGATGCTGGACTCTTCAACATCACACGGTCTCGTCGTGGTAACTTATGGTAGGCAGATATGTTGTGGAATTCTATGAAAAGATAAAAAATGATTGTGCATAGCTTTTTCATTTTCCTTGGGGAAGAAATTTCACTTACAGATCCTTTATGTTGTCATCCATCAAAATTGAGAAAATATACAGGGTTGTAACTTTCGTGGGTGGTAGACAGTTTAAGGGTGGGGGGATGTTAACATTGGTATATTTCTAAACAATAAGAGTGGATTTTAAGAATGGCCAAGAGGGTTTAATAAAGATGGGTGGAGGGCCATGAAATTAGCTTTAGACTTGGTGGAAAACTTCAAGGCTGGGTGGCCCCGCCCACCATAAATACTGTACATTCCTGAATACAATGACAAGGTGAAACACAGGTAGTGCATCACCTACAAACATGGGACATGTGTGCTAACAGGTAGTGCATCACCTACAAACATTAGGTTAGGGAGGGGGTGCAGACACACATGGTAGTAAATTAGTTCTAATAACTAGGTTAAGATACTAAAAAAATGACCATTAAGTTTTCATTGGAATAGGGATTAGGTTCCGCATTCTCATTTCTCAAGCTCTCCCCCTAGAGCTAGTCGGCTCTTAGGGGGAA
>NW_022700023.1:0-2365 GCF_011630105.1 Anneissia japonica
TATTGCAAGACTCTTCTTATATAGAACATATTGCTGAGAACATATAAGATAAACATTAATTTCAAAATTTACTTTTACTTTTGAGATTCTAATAGGTTTCAAATAGTACTAATTCAATTTTTTCAATTTTCTTTGGTCCTCTTTTTTCATTTCTTCAGTCAAGATAGCAAATTTCATGACTAGGCCTAGACCTACTTTGAGTTTGTTTATTGCTCATGCCTTCACAATGAAATATAAGCAAGCACTCAGCATAGAAATAAATGGTTGCAGTATAGCTACCCAGTGTCTAGGTTTTACTTTTTTTGACACAATTATATGTTTCATAGGAAAATAACATTGGAAAAAAATTTGATAATATTATGATTCAATTATAATAATATTTATAGATATATTATAAGAATATAAAATATACCTGAAAATAAACTAGAAAGCAGTCCAGCTTCTTCTTAGTGCTTCCACGGTCAAAGAACTGACCACACGTGTCCAGTAATGTACATACAAGTCGGATACGAAACAAGTGTTCTGGTGGGTCAAATTGTGTAGGAGTACCTATATAAAATAAAGCATCATAGTAGAAAATGACAGTAAACAGCACTGCATATTATAACTTGTAGCTAACATGCATTTCCACCAGTCTAACAATCTGTTGTTATATACTCAGCAAAAAAGCACATTTTACATGGTAGCTAGCATGTATATCTACAAGTTTTGCAATCTATCACTATATTTGGCATGACAGCCAATCACAGAAAAGAGTTCAATTTTAAACAACAATTTGATTATCAGCCAATCAAAAAATGATATTTTATATGGCCTAACAAGAAACATACTAATGTGTTATTGCTGTACTGGCTGCTAGCTGGGAATGCAATGAAACACAAGCTATTAGAGCAAGGTCAGTGTTCTAGTGGTATAATAATTAGTTTAATAGTAAATCTGGAAGTTGTCCAAGATATTAACCCTCTAGATACCGTCTTCGACTGTAGTCAAAATTGACCTCAAACCGAGAATTCCCATTTTCGACTGCAATCGAAATTTCGTGACTAAAAAATAGGTGGTTTTCAAATCGCTCTTCTGTTTTTATTTTAGCTCCAATACGTCAGAAATTTCGAACACGCATGCGTGAAGCTTTTGTTTTTCGAAATCTGTGAAGAACTCACATGCGCTTATATAAAAATTTTTAGAAATATCAATTTGAAATCGTTATTAATTTCAAAAATTTTTCGAAATGGCCGCACAAGATGTGTACAGAGCTGAGCAAGCGATTGACCTGATTTTTGATTCAGACAGCGATGAAGGTGAATTTTTAGATGTGCGAGACTTAGACGTGCCTGTTAGCGATGATGACTTCAAGCGATGATGGGGCTTCAAGCAGTTCTGACGGCGGAGATATTCTTGATGAAGATGAGCCTAGGCCTAGAAATGTGAGGGTAGTCGAAGCCTTTGAATGGAAAGATCGCGCTTATAGTTAAGGATGGTTGGGTAAATACATTATATAACTGTGTGGAATAGGAATGTTTTATATTTGTTTTTATTTTTTTTGGCTATAATTTATTTTTTTTTCGGTTTTTGCTGACGATTTATATGTAGCATTTTTCTGTAAATTCTATAATATTATATATATATTATATTATATTATATTATGAAAAAAAATTCCCAAAAATATAAATTATACATCAAATGAAAGCTTATTCTATAAGCTTTCTTTGTTTTTGAAACATTTTTCTATAAAACATTTTTCTGTATAATTTACAGAAAGTTCCCAAAAATCAACCAGAACGACGTATACTCAAAAAAAGCAAAAAACCTTGTTACACTGCAAAAGAATCCGGTATTCAAGGGTTTGCACTACAAAAGAATACGGTATCTAGAGGGTTAACTCAACTTCATCCTTAAAGTCAGGCTCCGGAGAAAAAAAATTTGTTGATATGTTGTAGAACTGATTTTTCTAAGACAAAAAAAAAAAATTTGTTTGACGAAAAACTGGGGAACGGTGAATGAGATACAGATTTTTTAATATTTAAAAACTGGGGGGAAAAGGGGCGTAACTGCCCATTTTTACACCTTATTCCCCCAGTTTTTAAATATTAAAAAATCTGTATCTCATTCACCGTTCCCCAGTTTTTCGTCAAACAACTTTTTTCTATCTTAGAAAAATCATTTCTACAACATATCAAAAATGCTTTTTCCTCCGGAGCATGACTTTAAGCATTTGGGGATGCGCTGAGCATTTAGTGCAACATGTCAGATTGGAAAAAAAAAGGTATTAACAGAAAGACTATTAGCAATGTATGAAGGGATATACTAACCATCAAGTGAAATTCCAAATTTGATGAGAGTATAAAGAGTCTTGAAGACAACAGCA
>NW_022700024.1:0-1389 GCF_011630105.1 Anneissia japonica
CTGTAACAGTGCATGTTTTTTTTTTTTTTGTTTTTTTTTGTCAGGATCCTTAGGCAGGGTTCTTTATGCGTGGAGGAGGAATGTGTGCAGTTATCCCCGTGTAACCATAGCATAGGCCTATTATTGGTAACCTTTCTTGTTTTCTTCTCTTTTTTTTGTATTATTAAAAAAAAAATTATATTTGCACAGTTTTAACCATTGAAAATGGGAGAAAGACTTGAAATTTTATAAATGATAATAAATTCTTATTTATATTCTGAATGTACCGGTATATTTTTACATGTATTACTGCACCATTATACAAACAGTATTTGATGAAATAAGAAAAATAAATCTACAATTATTAACATCATTTTGTTAGTAAGTACTATGTTTTCATTCTTGGATAATTCTTTTTAACTTTAGAATGCATATATTGTTAACTAATTTTATTTCAGAAGAAAAAAATCACATTTTATTAGGCCTGTTTGCCTTTACGATGCCTACCGCCCCGAAAGATTATTTACATGTAGTTTCGCGCTCGATCGGAATGACCTGCAAAAATTAAATCTGTTTTATTACATTGGAAATCAAATTTGTTGGACATAGATATCAGTTTCGAAGTAAGCTGCTTTGGGACCGCTCGGATTATATTAGTTCCCGTGGCGGATCTATGAATTCAAACGAAGGGAAGGAAAGAATATCACCTCAGCCTCACCAACGTTGGGCGACTGAAGCTCAAGATGTTATGCCTATCGCAAATGGCACTCTGTCCAGTTCGGTCAATAGCCTATTTTTCTTTTTAGCCCATTTTAATCAATTAATAGGGGAGGGGCGGACGGCTCCCTCCAACTTGAATCCGCCTATGAGTTCCGAGATTCGAATTCGAAGGACCTACATTTAAGGCAATGTGTAACAGCATCACGTGTGCAACAGCTTTCACACGGATAGGGACATAAACCGTAGGCCCAATGTACACAATTGGCTCATGTGCACTTAAAGAACCCAGTACATCTTTCGAGACGAGTAGGGGGTTCTGATTTACTGGTCCATACATCCCCTGTTGTGGACAGACAAGTAGCCGGTACCGGTTTACCGACCAGTTCAGACACGATGGGACCCTTAATGGAGAGAAAGATACTGTTATCTAACTGTAGTCCAGTGGCGGCAATACGGGGGAGGGGGGCTAAGGGCTACATTCCTCCGTTGGGGAGGCTTCCCCACTCCCCGGTCGGGAAGAAAAACCACAATTCGTAGGGAAGAATAAAATATATATGTATTTTCATGTTAATAGACTCAAAATCCATTAAAAAGCCTTTGAAACACGACTCTCGAAAGGTTTTTAGCGACGTCCGACAACTCCCACTTTGTTTTCGTCGGGTTCATCAGCACTCCCCCCCCCCGTCCCCT
>NW_022700025.1:0-990 GCF_011630105.1 Anneissia japonica
AACTTAAAAGTAATTAAAAGACACCCCAGAAGTCGGGAAAGCTCATTTCCCGCCTTCTAGGAATCGAAATTTTCCCGGACCCCCCTCCTTTTTGGGATTCATCGATTCTGGAAAATTCGTATGCAGCTACACATTTTTTTGAAATTTTTTATGTATGTATACACTTAAGGCCTATTTACTGAATAACAATGGTAAAAATTACCTGACCGTTTCCAAGAGGAAAAACCTTGAATTTTGAAGAACTTAAAAGTAATTGAAAGACACCCCAGAAGTCGGGAAAGCTCATTTCCGGCCTTCTAGGAATCAAAATTTTCCTGGGGGAGGACCCCCGGACCACCCCCCTTTCTTTTTGGGATTCATGGAAAATTCGTATGCAACTACTAATTTTTTTTTTAATGTTATGTGTGTTAAGACACATAAGGCTTTTACTGTAATAACAATGGGAACAAATTACCTGACCGTTTTCAAGAGGGGAAAACCTTGAATTTTGAAAAACTTTAAAGTAATTAAGACACCTCAGAAGTCAGGGAAAAGCTCATTTTTCGCCATCTAGGATGGACCCCCCTTTTCTTTTCCGCTTATCGATTCAAGAATACGATATGCAACTACTCATTTTCTTAAGGTATACACACATAACAGGCCTATTTACTGTAATGAGAAAGTTTACCTTACCGTTTTCAAGAGGGGGAAAACCTTGAATTTTGAAGAACTTAAATGTAACCTTGAATTTTGAAGAACAAGTCATTAGACACTAAGCTCAAAAGTCGAGAAAGGTCATTTCCAGCCATCTAGAAATCTAAATTTTCCCGGGGGAAGAATGTTGACCCCACCACCTAGGTTTGATTCCCGATCTGCATGATTCATATTCCCATTCATCTTATAAGTGGGCCCCCCCCCCACTTTAAAAAACGTTCCGCCGGCCCTGTAGGCCTAGATGAACAACTTTCGGCTAGATCATGTGTGGGAAAAAGCCGGGCCTCTCGCTTAGGG
>NW_022700026.1:0-544 GCF_011630105.1 Anneissia japonica
TTGAAAGGATTTTATCATTGCTAGCTTAATAGACAAAGTAGGTAATATTGATAAAAGAAATTCTTTACTTTTGGCGTCCTATAAGAATATAAAGTGAACACAGACATTGGAAAAGATGAGAAGGAATGCATAAGTCCATTTGATATTTATTACAAGCACTGAAATCAAGTTAGGATATATGTATACATTTGATTATTTAATATATACTGAATAGGCTACTACATGTACATTCGGCAAAAATCAATAGACCTGATTTCAGTCCACAAAATTGTATATCTTATTATCTTACATATGTCTATATTCTTTGCAACAATTATACATTTTTTTGGTCTATTATTAAGGTTAACATTAGTAGTAATAATACAATTACACTATTAATAAACATAAAGCATACACGAATTATAATATTTTTTGAGATTTTTGCAGAGGAAATACTTTAAAAATAAAATTCACACTAGGCCTATATTTTATTAAATTTCATATCCAGAATTTTTGCAGGAAGCTTGATTATTAACAACATTTTTGGCTATATATAAATAGTTGG
>NW_022700027.1:0-519 GCF_011630105.1 Anneissia japonica
GAATTGATTGATAAATATTTTCTTACCTTTTCAATGTATTCAAATGAAGAGATTTTCTGAAAGTGTTCTGTTGGTGAATCTTCCCGTAGTAGTTTGCTTATTTGACACAGTCGATCCCGGCGACTGTAGTTTACAGACCAACAGTAGATTTTGTTAGAACAAGCCAACAAACACTGAACACGATTAATGTTCTCCAGTTCATATGTCCAGCCTTGCAGGGCGTGTTCAGAAACAACAGTGTATTGGGCGGAACTTGCAATATAAATGTTACCAGTAAAAACTGGCACAAAGATGGCTATCTTTGCAAAGATATACATAGTGATTCACTTTGTGTTTCCAATCCACTTCTTAAGTCCTTTACATTTGATCTACGTGATCGTGCTTGTAAAATATCAAACTACATCTAAATCTTGTATTGTCTCTGAGGCATGATCTTACTCAATATACAGTTAAAGTAGAAATTGCAATTATGATATATTGTCAATGTCGTTTGAACTTTATGAGTATACATTTAATACC
>NW_022700028.1:0-2668 GCF_011630105.1 Anneissia japonica
AGGCTGAGGTGCAAACATTTTGGAGAATATGGACCTCTAAGTGCCCGGAAATTGCACTCTCATACTTTAAAAATCATACAGGTACTATGTGTTCATATCAACATTACGCAATTAATTCGCTGGTGTTACGCCGGTTCGAGGGTCGTTTGAACAAAACGGCAGTCTTCTTCTGTCTAAAGCATCCTAGTTAGTGCCGTAGTAAAATGGTTGGTTTATTGTTCAACACCCAGGGGTTTATTTAAGAGCCGGCGGCCGGCGCATTCGATCGGCTACTACGATGTTTTCGCCGGCTACTTCAATCAATGCTGTACAAAAATTAATACAAAAACCACCAATATAAATAGCGCAACAGGCCTGAAAGAACCTTATTTACCTACACGAAGTTAATTTGCAATAGTATGCACTAATTTCGATGTTCCTTTCTGTTGAAAGTTCGTTAAAATGTCTACCAATTCTTAGACTCCATGTTTGACTTTCATGAACTCACGGCGTAAACAAAGTTAAAGTTCAAAGTTCGGCAGTCGCGCCTGGGTGAGTCCATCAAAGAAGGCACGCCTCCAAATCACATGTTAGCCAATAAGATAATAGAAATTTCTCCTCCACCACGTGCTCAGGTGATGACGATATACATCGCCCAAACTCTTTTTCTGTACATTGGGCTTCCGGGTTTTCTTACCGCGGAGAAAAAAAAACAGATCGTCATTTTTAAATTAATTTGTGTATGACTATGAACCTTTTATTTTCATTTTATTTTTATTTTACTAGCCCTCTTTGTGATGAAATAGGTATTTCGGAAATGATAAATAATAATAATAATAATAATAATAATAAAAAAAAAAACCAACACTGGCTCAAATTAGTTTACACTCGGTGGCGGAGGTAGCAAGGCGAACCAACTATATTGAATGCTGTTTACACTCACAATTTCAGAGTTATAGATAGTAGGCCTACAATGATTAAAACGGCAAAGCAAGCCCAAATCGTCTCAATTCACGACATCACATGAGACATTTTTTTCCAATGTGGTATCCGTTCCTTTTCGATATCTGCGTAAATTTTAGAACTATGTTTTGCTCTCCTTAGATGTTTTCTTCAACGCAGATCTGGGGCGCATAGGCCTAAATGGTGAATCCCCACAAATTTCAACATATTTGTGAAAAGTAAACAACTTCATCATTATAAAAATTGTATTTTCAATTTATTTTGGTGGATTTTATTAAATGTTTATAAACTTAAAAAAGAATGTATTTCAATTATTGAATCAATATTCTGACCTTAAATTCCGATGTTGAGCTCGAAAAATTCGTAAATTCTAGGCCTATTCTAACCTACTCAGTAAGTATACTAATTAATGAGGTTGTGATCATCACTGCCTGTGATTGCACATGTGCAACCACTGTGCAGTGTATACTAAGAAGTTCAAATGGGAAACTAATTTTCCGTACCATATGACATACCACGATGTTCAATCATCATCAATCAATGTGTTTGAATCGATATTAGGCCTACAGGAAAATAATTTGTTAATAAAACATTGATAAACATTGTTCATTTTGTAGGATGCTTGAATACCATACAAAATTAGGGAATATCATATGAGTGAGTAGTGTATGTGTGTAAACTTGTCTCTTTCTTATCTGTGCCTGGGATAGCCAGCTAAGTCCTGGTCCTAGCAACTGAGATAGGCTGCAGGCTTATATGGCGCCTAAGCCTGCCAAGGCCTAGATATAGCCTACACAGTGGCTGTAGGCCTATCTAACCTAGGCTTAAACTCACGATACGATATTTTCAGCTATTGTATGATATTCCTCTCATGAATTAAATTTAGGCTTTTTGAGATTCGCGAAAGTTTAATGTCGCGAAAACGGCCGAAATTATCAATTCGCAAAAGTTTCTGGTTTACAGTATCTATTTAGGCTAGGCCTATGTATGAAGATAAGTATGAGTATATGTAAAAATATCAACTTTTTTTACAGCTCATAGTTGATTCTGAAAACTGTTTAAAACAAAATGATGTAGACTTTGTGATGTTAGCTTAAAAAACCCTTGACCCCCGACCAGGGCTTTGCCCCTGGACCCCGATGGGGGGGGGGGCCTAGGCACCCCCCCTATACCCCCGGCCTATTTCAATTTACTCTCCTGTTACTTTCAAATTTCTCCTGCTACTCAAATTCATAAATAAACCCCTGAACACCGGTGTTTGTAAAAAATGTACTCGCGCAGCAGAGTGGTCAGGGGAGTCAGAGGAAATCCCTGCCAGACAAGCGCGCGTTAATATGAAACGTCATCAATCATAGAGCTTCATGATTGGATAATTATGCTATATGCCGAGATTAACTATGAGTGGAAATATTATCCACATGTCTACGGCCATACTACGTTGAAAACACCGGTTCTCGTCCGATCACCGAAGTTAAGCAACGTCGGGCCCGGTTAGTACTTGGATGGGTGACCGCCTGGGAATACCGGGTGCTGTAGACTTTTTACATTTTCTCCCCCAAATCGATTGATGTTTACTTATTGTTCGTTAAAGATGTTTTTCTTTTTCCTTCTTTTTTTTTTCTCTTAACAGTTTCATTATGTACGGTATTTTGGCACGTTATAATCGTCAACTTTTCACTAAAAGAAAAAGGACCTGGGCCTTGCACTGAAGCGTTTGAACAAAACG
>NW_022700028.1:3489-5515 GCF_011630105.1 Anneissia japonica
ATGAGTGGAAATACCACTCACATGTCTACGGCCATACTACGTTGAAAACACCGGTTCTCGTCCGATCACCGAATTTAAGCAACGTCGGGCCCGGTTAGTACTTGGATGGGTGACCGCCTGGGAATACTGGGTGCTGTAGATTTTTTACATTTTCCCCCACAAATTCTAAAGTAGGGGTGCGTGAGAGTCCACACGACCTAGGGCCCACATAGTTGAGGCTGAGGTGCAAACATTTTGGAGAATATGGACCTCTAAGTGCCCGGAAATTGCACTCTCATACATTAAAAATCATACAGGTACTATGTGTTCATATCAACAATACGCAATTAATTCGCTGGTGTTAGGCCGGTTCGAGGGTCGTTTGAACAAAACGGCAGTCTTCTTCTGTCTAAAGCATCGTAGTTAGTGCCGTAGTAAAATGGTTGGTTTATTGTTCAACACCGGTGTTTGTAAAAAAATGTTCTCGCGCAGCAGAGTGGTCAGGGGAGTCAGAGGAAATCCTCGCCAGACAAGCGCGCGTTAATATGAAACGTCATCAATCATAGAGCTTCATGATTGGATAATTATGCTATATGCCGAGATTAACTATGAGTGGAAATATCATCCACATGTCTACGGCCATACTACGTTGAAAACACCGTTTCTCGTCCGATCACCGAATTTAAGCAACGTCGGGCCCGGTTAGTACTTGGATGGGTGACCGCCTGGGAATACCGGGTGCTGTAGACTTTTTACATTTTCTCCCCCAAATCGATTGATGTTTACTTATTGTTCGTTAAAGATGTTTTTCTTTTTCATTATTTTTTTTCTCTTAACAGTTTCATTATGTACGGTATTTTGGCACGTTATAATTGTCAACTTTTCACTAAAAGAAAAAGGACCTGGGCCTTGCACTGAGCAGTAGGGCCACAACAAGTGTATGGTGTAGCCTTATAATACAGTGTTCGGGCGGTGTCTTAACAAATGTAATGAAAACATATGCGATATTCTAGCCTACTGATTGGGGCGGATGCACGATTTGGCGGTAAGAGTGCGTGAGAGTCCACAAGACCTCAGGCCCACCATAGTTGAGGCTCAGATGCAAACATTTTGAGAATATGGACCTCTTGAAGTGCCTGGAAATCGCACTCTTATGCCTTAAAAATCATACAGGTACTATGATTCGAGGGTCGTTTGAATTAAACGGCAGTCTTCTTCTGTCTGAAGTATCCTAGTTAGTGCCGTACGGTAGTAAAATGGTTGGTTTATTGTTCAACACCGGTGTTTGTAAAAAATGTACTCGCGCAGCAGAGTGGTCATGAGAGTTAGAGGAAATCCCCGCCAGACAAGCGCGCGTTGATATGAAACGTCATCAATCACAGAACTTCAGGATTGGATAATTATGCTATATGCTGAGATTAACTATGAGTGGAAATACTACTCACATGTCTACGGCCATACTAAGTTGAAAACACCGGTCCTCGTCCGATCACCGAATTTAAGCAACGTCGGGCCCGGTTAGTACTTGGATGGGTGACCGCCTGGGAATACCGGGTGTTGTAGACTTTTTACATTTTTCCCCCAAATTCTAAAGTAGGGGTGCGTGAGAGTCCACACGACCTCGGGCCCACATAAATGGGGCTGAGGTGGAAACATTTTGAGAATACAGTATGGACCTCTAAGTGCCCGGAAATTGCACTCTCATACTTTAATCATACAGGTACAATATGTTCTTATCAACAATACGCAATTAATTCGTTGGTGTTAGGCCGTTTCGAGGGTCGTTTGAACAAAAAGGCAGTCTTCTGTCTAAAGCATCCTAGTTAGTGCCGTAGTAAAATGGTTGGTTTATTGTTCAACACCGGAGTTTGTAAAAAATGTACTCGCGCAGCAGAGTGGTCAGAGGAGTTAGAGGAAATCCCCGCCAGACAAGCGCGCGTTGATATGAAACGTCATCAATCATAGAGCTTCACGATTGGATAATTATGCTATATGCCGAGATTAACTATGAGTGGAAATATCATCCACATGTCTACGGCCATACTAC
>NW_022700028.1:5688-7684 GCF_011630105.1 Anneissia japonica
TTTTTTTTCTCTTAACAGTTTCATTATGTACGGTATTTTGGCACGTTATAATCGTCAACTTTTCACTAAAAGAAAAAGGACCTGGGCCTTGCACTGAGCA
The DNA here is from genome assembly GCF_011630105.1 of Anneissia japonica. Taxonomy (NCBI): domain Eukaryota; kingdom Metazoa; phylum Echinodermata; class Crinoidea; order Comatulida; family Comatulidae; genus Anneissia; species Anneissia japonica. The sequence goes on from NW_022700028.1 coordinate 5,789, forward strand.
GTAGGGCCACAACAAGTGTATGGTGTAGCCTTATAATACAGTGTTCGCTATATGCTGAGATTAACTATAAGTGGAAATACCACTCACATGTCTACGGCCATACTACGTTGAAAACACCGGTTCTCGTCCGATCACCGAATTTAAGCAACGTCGGGCCCGGTTAGTACTTGGATGGGTGACCGCCTGGGAATACCGGGTGCTGTAGACTTTTTACATTTTTCCCCAAAATTCTAAAGTAGGGCTGCGTGAGAGTCCACACGACCTCGGGCCCACATAGTTGAGGCTGAGGTGCAAACATTTTGGAGAATATGGACCTCTAAGTGCCCGGAAATTGCACTCTCATACCTTAAAAATCATACAGGTACTATGTGTTCATATCAACAATACGCAATTAATTCGCTGGTGTTAGGCCGGTTCGAGGGTCGTTTGAACAAAACGGCAGTCTTCTTCTGTCTAAAGCATCCTAGTTAGTGCCGTAGTAAAATGGTTGGTTTATTGTTCAACACCGGTGTTTGTTAAAAATGTACTCGCGCAGCAGAGTGGTCAGGGGAGTCAGAGGAAATCCCCGCCAGACAGCGCGCGTTGATATGAAACGTCATCAATCATAGAGCTTCATGATTGGATAATTATGCTATATGCCGAGATTAACTATGAGTGGAAATATCATCCACATGAACACCGGTTCTCGTCCGATCACCGAAGTTAAGCAACGTCGGGCCCGGTTAGTACTTGGATGGGTGACCGCCTGGGAATACCGGGTGCTGTAGACTTTTTACATTTTCTCCCCCAAATCGATTGATGTTTACTTACTGTTCGTTAAGAATGTTTTTCTTTTTCTTTTTTTTTTTTTCTCTTAACAGTTTCATTATGTACGGTATTTTGGCACGTTATAATCGTCAACTTTTCAATAAAAGAAAAGGACCTGGGCCTTGCACTGAGCAGTAGGGCCACAAAATGTGTATGGTGTAGCCTTATAATACAGTGTTCGGGTGGTGTCTTAACAAATGTAATGAAAGCATATGCGATATTCTAGCCTACTGATTGGGGCGGATGGACGATTTGGCGGTAAGAGTGCGTGAGAGTCCACACGACCTCAGGCCCACCATAGTTGAGGCTGAGATGCAAACATTTTGAGAATATGGACCTCTTGAAGTAAAAAGGAAATCGCACTCTTATGCCTTAAAAATCATACAGGTACTATGATTCGAGGGTCGTTTGAACAAAACGGCAGTCTTCTGTCTGAAGCATCCTAGTTAGTGCCGTACGGTAGTAAAATGGTTGGTTTATTGTTCAACACTGGTGTTTGTAAAAAATGTACTCGCGCAGCAGAGTGGTCAGGGGAGTTAGAAGAAATCCCCGCCAGACAAGCGGGCGTTTATATGAAACGTCATCAATCACAGTGCTTCAGGATTGGATAATTATGCTATATGCCGAGATTAACTATGAGTGGAAATACCACTCACATGTCTACGGCCATACTGCGTTGAAAACACCGGTTCTCGTCCGATCACCGAATTTAAGCAACGTCGGGCCTGGTTAGTACTTGGATGGGTGACCGCCTGGGAATACCGGGTGCTGTAGACTTTTTACATTTGCTCCCCCCACTCCCAAATGGCTTGATTTACTTACCGTTAAAAATGTTTTTCTTTTTCTTAACAGTTTCATTATGTATGTTGCCACGTTATAATCGTCAACTATTTTCTAAATTCTAAAGTAGGGGTGCGTGAGAGTCCACACGACCTAGGGCCCACCATAGATGGGACTGAGGTGCAAATATTTTGAGAATATGGACCTCTAAGTGCCCGGAAATTGCACTCTCATACCTTAAAAATCATACAGGTACTATGATTCGAGGGTCGTTTGAACAAAACGACAGTCTTCTTCTGTCTGAAGAAT
>NW_022700028.1:9390-11793 GCF_011630105.1 Anneissia japonica
TGTTTGTAAAAAATGTACTCGCGCAGCAGAGTGGTCAGGGGAGTTAGAGGAAATCCCCGCCAGACAAGCGCGCGTTTATATGAAACGTAATCAATCACAGAGCTTCAGGATTGGATAATTATGCTATATGCCGAGATTAACTATGAGTGGAAATACCACTCACATGTCTACGGCCATACTACGTTGAAAACACCGGTTCTCGTCCGATCACCGAGTTTAAGCAACGTCGGGCCCGGTTAGTACTTGGATGGGTGACCGCCTGGGAATACCGGGTGCTGTAGATTTTTTACATTTTCCCTCAAAAATTCTAAAGTAGGGGTGCGTGAGAGTCCACACGACCTCGGGCCCACATAGTTGAGGCTGAGGTGCAAACATTTTGGAGAATATGGACCTCTAAGTGCCCGGAAATTGCACTCTCATACCTTAAAAATCATACAGGTACTATGTGTTCATATCAACAATACGCAATTAAATCGCTGGTGTTAGGCCGGTTCGAGGGTCGTTTGAACAAAACGGCAGTCTTCTTCTGTCTAAAGCATTTTAGTTAGTGCCGTAGTAAAATGGTTGGTTTATTGTTCAACACCGGTGTTTGTAAAAAATGTACTCGCGCAGCAGAGTGGTCAGGGGAGTCAGAGGAAATCCCCGCCAGACAAGCGCGCGTTGATATGAAACGACATCAATCATAGAGACTCATGATTGGATAATTATGCTATATGCCGAGATTAACTATGAGTTGAAATATTATCCACATGTCTACGGCCATACTACGTTGAAAACACCGGTTCTCGTCCGATCACCGAAGTTAAGCAACGTCGGGCCCGGTTAGTACTTGGATGGGTGACCGCCTGGGAATACCGGGTGCTGTAGACTTTTTACATTTTCTCCCCCAAATCGATTGATGTTTACTTATTGTTCGTTAAAGATGTTTTTCTTTTTTTTTTCTTCTTTTTTTTCTCTTAACAGTTTCACTATGTACGGTATTTTGGAACGTTATAATTGTCAACTTTTCACTAAAAGAAAAAGGACCTGGGCCTTGCACTGAGCAGTAGGGCCACAACAAGTGTATGGTGTAGCCTTATAATACAGTGTTCGGGTGGTGTCTTAACAAATGTAATGAAAACATATGCGATATTCTAGCTTACTGATTGGGGCGGATGCACGATTTGGCGGTAAGAGTGCGTGAGAGTCCACACGACCTCAGGCCCACCATAGTTGAGGCTGAGATGCAAACATTTTGAGAATATGGACCTCTTGAAGTGCCCGGAAATCGCACTCTTATGCCTTAAAAAATCATACAGGTACTATGATTCGAGGGTTGTTTGAATGAGATTAACTATTAGTGGAAATACCACTCACATGTCTACGGCCATACTACGTTGAAAACACCGGTTCTCGTCCGATCACCGAATTTAAGCAACGTCGGGCCCGGTTAGTACTTGGATGGGTGACCGCCTAGGAATACCGGGTGCTGTAGATTTTTTACATTTTCCCCCAAAAATTCTAAAGTAGGGGTGCGTGAGAGTCCACACGACCTCGGGCCCACATAGTTGAGGCTGAGGTGCAAACATTTTGGAGAATATGGACCTCTAAGTGCCCGGAAATTGCACTCTCATACCTTAAAAATCATACAGGTACTATGTGTTCATATCAACAATACGCAATTAATTCGCTGGTGTTACGCCGGTTAGAGGGTCGTTTGAACAAAACGGCAGTCTTCTTCTGTCTAAAGCATCTTAGTTAGTGCCGTAGTAAAATGGTTGGTTTTTTGTTCAACACCGGTGTTTGTAAAAAATGTACTCGCGCAGCAGAATGGTCAGGGGAGTCAGAGGAAATCCCCGCCAGACAAGCGCGCGTTAATATGAAACGTCATCAATCATAGAGACTCATGGTTGGATAATTATGCTATATGCCGAGATTAACTATGAGTGGAAATATTATCCACATGTCTACGGCCATACTACGTTGAAAACACCGGTTCTCGTCCGATCACCGAAGTTAAGCAACGTCGGGCCCGGTTAGTACTTGGATGGGTGACCGCCTGGGAATACCGGGTGCTGTAGACTTTTTACATTTTCTCCCCAAAATCGATTGATGTTTACTTATTGTTCGTTAAAGATGTTTTTCTTTTTCTTTTTATTTTTTTTCTCTTAACAGTTTCATTATGTACGGTATTTTGGCACGTTATAATCGTCAACTTTTCAATAAAAGAAAAAGGACCTGGGCCTTGCACTGAGCAGTAGGGCCACAACAAGTGTATGGTGTAGCCTTATAATACAGTGTTCGGGTGGTGTCTTAACAAATGTAATAAAAACATATGCGATATTCTAGCTTACTGATTGGGGCGGATGCACGATTTGGCGGTAAGAGTGCGTGAGAGTCCACACGACCTCAGGCCCACCATAG
>NW_022700028.1:13003-15009 GCF_011630105.1 Anneissia japonica
ATATTCTAGCCTACTGATTGGGGCGGATGCACGATTTGGCGGTAAGAGTGCGTGAGAGTCCACACGACCTCAGGCCCACCATAGTTGAGGCTGAGATGCAAACATTTTGAGAATATGGACCTCTTAAAGTGCCCGGAAATCGCACTCTTATGCCTTAAAAAATCATACAGGTACTATGATTCGAGGGTCGTTTGAACAAAACGACAGTCTTCTTCTGTCTGAAGCATCTTAGTTAGTGCCGTACGGTAGTAAAATGGTTGGTTTATTGTTCAACACCGGTGTTTGTAAAAAATGTACTCGCGCAGCAGAGTGGTCAAGGGAGTTAGAAGAAATCCCCGCCAGACAAGCGCGCGTTTATATGAAACGTCATCAATCACAGAGCTTCAGGATTGGATAATTATGCTATATGCCGAGATTAACTATGAGTGGAAATACCACTCACACGTCTACGGTCATACTACGTTGAAAACACCGGTTCTCGTCCGATCACCGAATTTAAGCAACGTCGGGCCTGGTTAGTACTTGGATGGGTGACCGCCTGGGAATACCGGGTGCTGTAGACTTTCTACATTTCCCCCCCTCCCCCTAAATGTCTTGATGTTTACTTACCGTTAAAAATGTTTTTCTTTTTCTTAACAGTTTCATTATGTATATTGCCATGTTATAATCGTCAACTATTTTCTAAATTCTAAAGTAGGGGTGCGTGAGAGTCCACACGACCTCGGGCCCACATAGTTGGGGCTGAAGTGCAAATATTTTGAGAATATGAACCTCATGAAATGCCCGAAAATCGCACTCTTATGCCTTCAAAAATCATACAGGTACTATGATTCGAGGGTCGTTTGAACAACACGACAGTCTTCTTCTGTCTGAAGCATCTTAGTTAGTCCCGTACGGTAGTAAAATAGTTGGTTTATTGTTCAACACCGGTGTTTGTAAAAAATGTACTCGCGCAGCAGAGTGGTCAGGGGAGTTAGAAGAAATCCCCGCCAGACAAGCGCGCGTTTATATGAAACGTCATCAATCACAGGGCTTCAGGATTGGATAATTATGCTATATGCCGAGATTAACTATGAGTGGAAATACCAATCACATGTCTACGGCCATATTACGTTGAAAACACCGGTTCTCGTCCGATCACCGAATTTATGCAACGTCGGGCCCGGTTAGTACTTGGATGGGTGACCGCCTGGAAATACCGGGAGCTGTAGACTTTTTACATTTTCCCCCCAAATTCTAAAGTAGGGGTGCGTGAGAGTCCACACGACCTCGGGCCCATATTATTGGGGCTGAGGTTCAAATATTTTGAGAATATGGACCTCTAAGTGCCCGGAAATTGCACTCTCATACCTTAAAAATTATACAGGTACTATATGTTCATATCAACAATACGCAATTAATTCGTTGGTGTTAGGCCAGTTCGAGGGTCGTTTGAACAAAACGGCAGTCTTCTTCTGTCTAAAGCATCCTAGTTAGTGCCGTAGTAAAATGGTTGGTTTATTGTTCAACACCGGTGTTTGTAAAAAATGTACTCGCGCATCAGAGTGGTCAGGGGAGTTAGAGGAAATCCCCGCCAGACAAGCGCGCGTTGATATGAAACGTCATCAATCACAGAACTTCAGGATTGGATAATTATGCTATATGCCGAGATTAACTATGATTGGAAATACCACTAAATACATACTAAATTCTAAAGTAGGGGTGCGTGAGAGTCCACACGACCTCGGGCCCACATAGTTGGGGCTGAGGTGCAAACATTTTGAGAATATGGACCTCTAAGTGCCCGGAAATTGCACTCTCATACCTTAAAAATCATACAGGTACTATATGTTCATATCAACAATACGCAATTAATTCGTTGATGTTAGGCCGGTTCGAGGGTCGTTTGAACAAAACGGCAGTCTTCTTCTGTCTAAAGCATCCTAGTTAGTGCCGTAGTAAAATGGTTGGTTTATTGTTCAACACCGGTGTTTGTAAAAAATGTACTCGCACAGCAGAGTGGTCAG
>NW_022700028.1:15564-17804 GCF_011630105.1 Anneissia japonica
TCATAGAGCTTCAGGATTGGATAATTATGCTATATGCCGAGATTAACTATGAGTGTAAATACCACTCACATGTCTACGGCCATACTACGTTGAAAACACCGGTTCTCGTCCGATCACCGAAGTTAAGCAACGTCGGGCCTGGTTAATACTTGGATGGGTGACCGCCTGGGAATACCGGGTGCTGTAGACTTTTTACATTTTCTTCCCCCAAATGGATTGATGTTTACTTATTGTTCGTTAAAGATGTTTTTCTTTTTCTTTCTTTTTTTTTTCTCTGAACAGTTTCATTATGTACGGTATTTTGGCACGTTATAGGCCTAATCGTCAACTTTTTACTAAAAGAAAAAGGACCTGGGCCTTGCACTGAGCAGTAGGGCCACTACAAGTGTATGGTGTAGCCTTATAATACAATGTTCGGGGGGTGTCTTAACAAATGTAATGAAAAAATATGCAATATTCTAGCCTATTGATTGGGGCGGATGCACGATTTGGCGTTAAGAGTGCGTGAGAGTCCACACGAACACAGGCCCACCATAGTAGAGGCTGAGATGCAAACATTTTGAGAATATGGACCTCTTGAAGTGCCCGGAAATCGTACTCTTATGCCTTAAAAAATCATACAGGTACTATGATTCGAGGGTCGTTTGAACAAAACGACGGTCTTCTTCTGTCTAAAGCATCCTAGTTAGTGCCGTACGGTAGTAAAATGGTTGCTTTATTGTTCAACACCGGTGTTTGTAAAAAATGAACTCGAGCAGCAGAGTGGTCAGGGGAGTTAGAGGAAATTCCCACCAGACAAGCGCGCGTTGATATGAAACGTCATCAATCACAGAGCTTCAGGATTGGATAATTATGCTATATGCCGAGATTAACTATGAGTGGAAATACCACTGAAATGTCTACGGCCATACTACGTTGAAAACACTGGTTCTCGTCCGATCACCGAATTTAAGCAACGTCGGGCCCGGTTAGTACTTGGATGGGTGACCGCCTGGGAATACCGGGTGCTGTAGACAATTTTACATTTTTTCCCCAAATTCTAAAGTAGGGGTGCGTGAGAGTCCACACGACCTCGGGCCCACATAGTTGGGGCTGAGGTGCAAACATTTTGAGAATATGGACCGGAAATTGCACTCTCATACCTTAAAAATCATACAGGTACTATATGTTCATATCAATAATACGCAATTAATTCGTTGGTGTTAGGCCGGTTCGAGGGTCGTTTGAACAAAACGGCAGTCTTCTTCTGTCTAAAGCATCCTAGTTAGTGCCGTAGTAAAATGGTTGGTTTATTGTTCAACACCGGTGTTTGTAAAAAGTGTACTCGCGCAGCTGAGTGGTCAGGGGAGTCAGAGGAAATCCCCGCCAGACAAGCGCGCGTTGATATGATACGTCATCAATCATAGCTTCAGGTTTGGATAATTATGCTATATGCCGAGATTAACTATGAGTGGAAATACCACTCACATGTCTACGGCCATACTACGTTGAAAACACCGGTTCTCGTCTGATCACCGAAGTTAAGCAACGTCGGGCTCGGTTAGTACTTGGATTGGCCAAAGACTACTTTATCAAAAAAGGTAGGTGTTCCCATCCCCACCTCTCCCCGCCCATAAACAATAGCAATATATACAATCATACAAATAATAGACTGATTGAATGTAACATTTTAATTACATCCAGTTCCGTTTGTTACCCATTAATTCACAACCATCCTTCTCCTCCTCCTCCTCCTCCTCATCATCATCATTGCCATCATCATAATCATAATCACCATCATTATCATCTTTACCACCAACACCATCATCATCATCTTCACCACCACCACCACCATCATCATCATCATAATCATCATTATCACCATCATCATAATAATCATCATCATCGTCACCAACATCATCATCATCATCATCATTATCATCATCATCATCATCATCATCATCATCATCAATCATCATCACCACCACCACCACCATCACACACTACATACATACAAATAACTTATGTTCTTTTATTGCAGTGTCAGAAGAGCAGTCCCAAGAAGAAGAAGAAAGTGGGAGTGATAGCCATCAGAATGAGGATACAGATGAAGGTATTGACGTATTATCTACTAACGAAGAGGAAAATGATGTACTTGGCAGCTTCAGTTCTCAACATGCTATTCTTACCAAAGAAGAGAGTGTTGCTGATGAGGTTAGTCCAGCATTGCAGGATGTTTTGATGTCTCCAAGTCATCTACA
>NW_022700029.1:0-584 GCF_011630105.1 Anneissia japonica
TAACATCGTCACTCGTGAATTTATGCGTACTATAGGTACCGGTTATCTCATAATACGATCAATCGTATACGAGGCCATTTTGCGTTAGGCCTACATCACGCAATAGTAAAAGAAATGCTTGCTAATAATAGGAATTAAATGCATTTCTATAGATTAATAAACGAATTAATAATATGATATCTATAAGAGCACACCCAGGTTGAGCGCCTTGGACTCGTCCCCAGGGGGCGTATTTCAATAAGACAAAAGAATTCAATTAAATCAATAATGCACATTTTAATCACTAACAATTCATTTTCGAAATTGATTTACATGGTTTAAGAATTTTAAGTCAAGTCATCTTGTCGTCCCGTACGAATCATGGATGTACAAAGTTTGCAGCATGTAAAGCATATTAATATTTTCGGTCATTAATTATTATTACTGTGTGTCTAAAAGCATATGTCCATCATGGTGCATGCGAAAGGCTCAATACTTGAGGCCATTGACATATTAATTTCATATTAATTCGATGCATGGTAATTTCATCATTCCATAAATTTATATAACAGTTTTAGTAACGTGAGAAGATTTATGCTGGTGTG
>NW_022700030.1:0-635 GCF_011630105.1 Anneissia japonica
TTACTATAATTAAATTTAAAAGGAAAAAAAAAGTCAATTAATTCAAAATTTTAAATACATTATTATGATTAAAATCAACCCGAACTTAATTATTTGCATTGATCAAATTAACAATAGTAGGTATGGCAGACCTTGTATATCTTTCAGTTTTGCATCTGGGGATATCAAGAGTTCTAGTTGTATTAGACTAAGGGTTCTCTTCTGCTCGCGGTAAGGAGGCAACATGTCACGAAAACAGTCAGACTTAAGCAAACCCCTGCCAAAAGACAAAACAAGCGTTCCTCTCCTTGCCACAAGTGATGGATAAACCCATAACCTCTAGGGCATTGTCATAAGTAATGTAGGCAGCACCTAACATTATGCGACATACTCTTTTCTGGATGGTCTCAATGCTATTGGCCATTTTATTGGTAATAGCACCATGCCATACTTGGCAAGCGTATTCCAAGATGGGCCTAATGTAGGAAGCATAAAAAGTGAGTAGGTCATCAAGAACAACGTTTGCTTTCTTTAGTATACACAAAACAGTCTTCTTGATGCCCGTGAGAGACAATCTTGGGTGTTAAGGTTCCACTTCAAATTACATTGGATTATGACACCAAGCAATTTCATATGCTCAACTACATCAATGTTTG
>NW_022700031.1:0-811 GCF_011630105.1 Anneissia japonica
TTTTTCTTATTATTATTATTATCATTATCAGTATCATTATCATTATTATTATTAGTATTATTATACGAATGTATGTATTGTTATTATCATTATTGATATCATTATATATACATAATTATTTCTTGCTAACTTATATAATGGCAATCTATAGCATGTTCAGGACGGATGTGTAGGTGGTGGGTTTTGAATTGAAATCAATGTATTTTATGAGTTGAGGTATCTCACACTGAAGACTGGCATACTATATGGGCCATATAAATTGTTCATTTGGGGTGGGGTTAGTGATTTTAATAGAATAAATGGACGTAAACAGATAACGTAGTTTGAACACTAATGTGTTTTACAGCTTATAAATCAGAATAATTTGTTTAATGAATGTATATTGTTTAAATTTGCAAATGTTACGACCGGTTTTGCTCGTGAGCAATAGAATGTGTGTAATTCAAAATCTACATTTAGGGTATTATAAGAAATGATTTATTTAAGTCTTATGTTCTTAACAAATCTAAACCAAAATATACCACTCTTGAAATTTATTATTGTATACGTCGCTACAAATGGTTTTGAACTCATTCTAATGATTATATCAATGACCTAATGTGTGTTATGACAACTTCCTAAAAGTGTCGTAAGTGATTATTGTGTATACTATACAAACATGTTGAATTTGCCTTTTTAGTGCGCTGTTTTAGGGTTACTATGTAGACCCAATTTATAGTTTGATTTACTTCAGTTTTAGGAATTTCGTCTCTCAATGAGTCCGATATTTAATTGAGATAAGAACGAGCAAATGTGAGGGCCGATTTTTTTT
>NW_022700032.1:0-697 GCF_011630105.1 Anneissia japonica
ACTGCTAGATACGCCACTGTCAATTAGTCAATTGATTGAATAACGCGTTTGTATCATCGGCAAACCTTTTTTGTGTAACCTTACAATGGCTATACAATAATTAATTGATATAAAGAAAACACAAAAAAAAAAATTAAAAAAATATGTTCTCTCACATATAAAGTATAATGAAAATAACCTGATGGAAAAAAAAATCAATAGTAAAATTAGGAGGAACAATGCATCGAAAAAATGTGGGGAAATATCCTGGGGAATAACTCTCCGAAAATCCGTGGGGAAAATTAGCAGGTGGCAAGTAGCCACCGTAATAGTGCTATATTCCGTAAAGTAAAGCCTCAAACCACCTCGATTTTGAGTCTACTGAATTAAAAAATCTTCCCAGGCTTTTCCAGATAGGCCTATAGTTAGAACTAACTTAATATTTGGCGTTTTTTGATAGCAGATTATTTTTTTTAGATTTCAGTGGGTTAACCCGACTCAAAGACAAGCTTGCGTACAAACCTAACAAGCACATTCATATTCTATACAATAGGAGCCATGTTCACAAGCATGATCTTTTTAAAATTAAAAATAAAAATTTAAAAGTAGATAGACATTTTGAAAACAAGGACAAAAAAAAAGAAAAACAAAAAAAAACAAAAAACAATTTCTCCCATATTATAGAAACTTTTTGGATGAAGTTGAAACTAATACAAAA
>NW_022700033.1:0-545 GCF_011630105.1 Anneissia japonica
GTAGGCTCTATAAAATAAGGAGATGTAGGAGACTTGATTGTCTTTCCATTACAACAAAAATAAACAATTATAAGTTCGTGTTACTCTACGTCAGGTGCGTTTTTATCTGTATTATTTTTTCAAACATGTCCGGAAAAACCGAATCAACTGCTACTACCAACTCGGAGGTTATTCGAGGAAAAAATATCAACATGGAAACTGAAAGAATTGCGCGAGAAATCAATTCAGCGTTTGTAGCATATAAACTAGGCAATGATATGGAATATAGAGGAGATATGAACTGTAATTTTTTCAAATATTGCGAAAAGATGTATAATGCATGCGATGAACATGTTTATAATTTGACAAGAGAAGTATTGCTTGATTCAAATGAGAATATTGAGACGTTTTTAAAAAAAGGTTTTAACAGAGATGTTTAGTGATAATATCATAAACTGGGGCCGTATAATTATGGTGTTTGTGATTGGAGCGAAATTAGCTGTGTTATGTAAAGATAGAAACAGAACTGATTTGATTGATCAAGTAATACAGAGTGTAGACAAATT
>NW_022700033.1:642-1057 GCF_011630105.1 Anneissia japonica
GCAATTTGTTTCTCTCTATATATTTTATATATACTATTTATTTATTTTATTTAGACCAATTTATTTATTTATGTATTTTCAGAAAAATTTCGATCAATCGTATACTGAACACAATAGGATTACAGAGACTCCTCTAATCAACGTTTCGCTAGGGATAGCGTCAAGTCTTGTAGCAACTTTTTTTCTATTCAAAACATTTTGTCAAGGATATGTGTGAATTATATGTATGTCTCGCCTATCTAAGTAGCTATGAAAAGAACTGTTGAGAATGTGAGTGTTCCAAAAAGGATAAGCTGACTGATGACGCATAGCGGGTTTTTCAAACTGGTGACGCATAGCGATTTTTTCTAATGACAGGCCCAGTCACGTTGAAGTCTGACGTATAATGAAAAGATCAAAACATTCTCTGGTACGT
>NW_022700033.1:1393-4345 GCF_011630105.1 Anneissia japonica
TAGCATACCTATCAGTATCAACTCTATGGCCTTGTTCAAGATAGCCAGAATGACTATAAGAATTATAATTTTGGGGTGTCTCATCTGGCTGCATACACATAGCGGGTACAAAGGACTTTGGTGCTGCTCTACACTGTTTCCAATAATGACCTGGTTTATGACAATAATGACAAGTGCGTTGCCCACTAGTATTGGGGCGGAACCCCCGTCCCATTTGTGGAGGTTTAGTATTAGACATGTCCTTTGGGGAGGGATGGGCTATTCTAGCGTCACGATTATTGTACTTAATTTGTTTATTTTCTGAGGTGTGAAACCAACCTCCATGGGCATCTAAAAATAAGTCAGCCATTGTAGTCATTACAACAGTATCTGCAGGTTTTCTTTCTTTGATAAACATAGCTAGTTCCTTAGACACACTATGAATAAACTGATCCCTAATCAATAAGCCAACAAGTCCCTCAAAGGTTTTATCAACTTTGGCCAACTCCATCCATTTATTAAGATAATTAGTTAATCTCGTGACATATTGCGGGGCAGTTTCATCCTTTTGAGGTTTACTTGATTTAAACTTAAGCCTGTAACCTTCTTCTGTGAGATTATACTTATTCAATAAGGCCAATTTTAGTTTATCATAGTCATTCGCATCAGCGACAGGAAGGGTACTATAGCATTCATTATCGCCACTTCTTTTTGCAGTTTTACGTACTTTAATTGCTTATCTACAGTAGCTGCTTCTAGCTCAACTATCCATGATTGTTGTTTACTCTCTCTTTCACGTTCGGCTCCCGGACGAGCCCCCATTTGTCACCTCTAATTTCGGAGGGACGATCATATGGTGCCGAAATATTTTTCACAATCAACAAGGTACTGGAACTTGGTGATACTGGGGATAACACAAACACAATAACAAAGACCAACACAATTAATTACTATATTCAACATTTAATTACATACACTCCACAATAATCGCTATAATATCGACTCATAACTATCCAATACAATTAGGTCAATCAATCAATCAATTAATTCAACTGAGTCACACTCGGCAAATCGGCATATCTAAACAGTATCATTACATACAAAATATTATAAATATTAATTCATAGTGATCAATATGACATGAATAATCAATTAATGCATCAAATAATCAAGCATTATAATATCATCTAAGCTTATGCACATAACTGGTCTATACATATAATATTAATTCAATACGTATATATATTTAATATCATTAACATGTATTTCATTAAATGAATAACGTGGTGCAATACGATACGTGGTTGTGATGCATCACTCCAGATATGTAACGAAACAAGTTTTGTTCTTAGTTCTCACATCACTCCGGCTAATGTGCGTCAACTACCAATCACTGCTAGACGTTTTGATTACACTCCAGCTAACATGTTCCCACTGCAAGTTAATCTGGCTAAGGTGCATCCAACGCAAATCAATGTTTCTGGTTTCAATCGCACTCACTCAACTCCGGCTAATGTATACGCTCAACCACAAGTCAGCTTTCTTAGTTTCCGTTACTCTGGCAAACGTGCAACATAAATCATGTCTGATACATCAATTATAAATTAACATTTCACAAATTTAGCTGGTCTTCATATCTCGCAAGTTTCAAGGATCATCAATTTACACATTCACGATCATCATCGGCAATTTATATCCTAGATCATCACATGGATTCAATGTAGATCATCATATACGATTTAGATAGCATTAAGAAATGAATGCAAGATCAAGATATGGATTCACTCCAGAATGGCGCACCATTCTACTTTGACGTCTAACCTGCTTGTCACTGTGGTCTTCACATATCACAATTTCCGCAGAAACATTACCCTGCATGAGGCTTTACTCTAGCCTTACTCTACAGTCTATGGCAATACTAGTGTGTATAGCGACCTGGACAAAGCCACGGTTTTCGTACATCATTATCGATCGCAACCGATTCAAATTCAACCCCCCAACCGCTTTAGCACGGAATTATTATATACTACGGAGCCGATATCGCTACGCAAGACGACATCCGACGCTACAGCCATTCCTCCGCAGAAAAAGTAGCACGCAATTTGCATAAGAATATACGACCAGTGAACGATAGCGTACCACGAAATTTGCATACGACAATCAAGTGAGCAATAAAGCAAGGCGTAATTAGCATATTAAAGAACAATAGGCTGAAAATGTATTACGGCGATCTTAAACCTGACACGCACCTTTCGGTCGTAGGGATCACATGACCCCTGAAGTTGTTTTTAATGCTAAAATGAAAGTCTTACAATCTCGAGCAGATATATTTGTTAATGAAACTTTAAAAATTAACGTTTTGCATTTTAGAATGCCTATAGGGGGTGGTAGGGTAAGAAAAGGGATTGATAAAGAATTTGGGAGTAGATGTCTCGGGGTAGATGTCTAATTAGAATTAACAATGGGTTGGATGAGAATATCTGTTGTGCCAGAGCAATCGTCACTGGGATCTCAATGATTGAGGATAAAATTAATAATAGACAAAGATGGGATAATGTGAGAAAGGGCTGATGTGAACAGGGAAGGGCTGCTCTCCATTTGTTGAGAAATGCTGGGGTTAGAGAGGGACCCTGTGGCATTAACGAATTAAAAGCGTTTCAGACGAGTATTCCCAATTATCAACTCATTGTTATTTCTAAAGATAATTTAAATACTGTTATATTTAGTGGGGAATTCAAACAAAAGCAAATTTATTTATATCTTCATGATAATCATTTTGATTTGATTTCTAGTATCACGGCTTTTTTTTTTGAAATTAGGTATTTCTGCAACAAATGTTTAAAAGGGTATAATAACAAGTTTAAACATACATGTGAATATGTGTGTAATTTATATAAATCTAATGATTATACAGCCTCTGTTAATTCTGATTACTCTGTAGAATGTGTAGGCTGTAACAGACTTTTTAAAAAT
>NW_022700034.1:0-1054 GCF_011630105.1 Anneissia japonica
AATAAAACACATACTTATTAGTTAATTTACATTTTTAATTTAAATACATCGGGTCTTCAGTCTTCGTTAATTAAAACGTGACGAATTAACGATAATTAAAAGAAATTCTAATTTATTCCAATAATTTACGCGAGCACGGAATTTACGTGAGCACACATGCGCGCAAATATTCGATTATATATGAATTTTAATATGCTTGTCCATACAAAGTGATGTGTTCATCGAGAAGATTGTGACACAAAATAGACGGTGTATACCACGTGACTTTCGCAAACCAAGGAGCGAAATGTCTCAATTCTTTATAAATATGGCTCTGCTTTCTACTCTATAGGACCAAGGGCCATGATAAAGACTAAATACATCACCCACGATGAACACTACTTAAAAGAGAACTAGCAAAAAGAGTTTTTGTTCTAGAGTGGATTTTTGATATGCCATTAATAATAGAATCAACCTTAAAATCGTTTTTTGGCTATTTTTTATGAAGTTATAGGCGATTATTACGATTTTACCATGACGTCACTGGCGAAAATGTAACAAAAGGTCGTGTAAATAGCGCCGCGTAGGGTATCCGCGGCGTAGGGTATCCTCCGCGTACGATCTTTGCGTGCATGCTGTAATAATCACAATTCACAGCCATGGTTACATCATACACGCAAAGATCGTGTGAGAATCGAACACACAACCTCCATGTTTGCTATTCATTTATCCACCATCAACTAAACTCCTTAAAAAAAAAAAAAAAAAAAAAAAAAAAAAAAAAAAAAAAAACAAAAACTGGCTCGTGTTGGAATCGAACCCACGACCATCAAAAAATAAATAAATAAAAAAATAAAAAAAAAACTTGCCCCGTGTGGGAATCGAACCCACGATCGCCGAGTTTACTACTCCTGATCCAGCCTGACTAAACGGAGGGAGGTAAACCGCGGCCCCTAAACCATAAATGCGATAAACCTAGCACCACACCAGGTACCAGTTAGTCAACTCTAATTATACTAGAAAAAATTCTTTGTATATATACACTACAGGTTAATAATACGCATGGTAATAGTGT
>NW_022700035.1:0-1047 GCF_011630105.1 Anneissia japonica
CCAACTTCTTACTTCAAACTATTTCAAAGCAAGAAAAGGTACGAAACTTAATTTATTAGTGTTGTATTTTTATTTATTTATTTTTTTTCTATTTCATTTAAACCTTATAGTTGTCATTGAGAAAATTATTTGTCAGACCAAAGTACTTTTGGAAATTGTAGGATGGTAGGATATTTGTAGATTGCCTTCCATAATAAAATAAACAAACAAGCTGTTCAAGTAATGCCAAAAATGGCATTAAACAAACTGTGAACACAAAAAGGCAGGAAAATGCGCACTCTAATGTTGAGACAGCGTCACACACCACGACCATGTCTGTCTCTTATACACATCTAGATGTGTATAAGAGACAGCCTGAGTACAGTTCCATCCTCGTACCAAATGTTGATAATGTACGCACCAACTTCTTACTTCAAACTATTTCAAAGCAAGAAAAGGTACGAAACTTAATTTATTAGTGTTGTATTTTTATTTATTTATTTTTTTTCTATTTCATTTAAACCTTATAGTTGTCATTGAGAAAATTATTTGTCAGACCAAAGTACTTTTGGAAATTGTAGGATGGTAGGATATTTGTAGATTGCCTTCCATAATAAAATAAACAAACAAGCTGTTCAAGTAATGCCAAAAATGGCATTAAACAAACTGTGAACACAAAAAGGCAGGAAAATGCGCACTCTAATGTTGAGACAGCGTCACACACCACGACCATGTAACGCAGACTCCCCCCCCCCCCTGGCATCGATATGCTAGGCTGCAGTAGCTCCCACCTAGGATAAGCATTGGCTCTACTACTATGCACTGCTAATTGGCGACGCTGGCTCAAGTAAGGGAGTTTCAAGGTGAAAAAAGAAAAAAACAATTTTTTATCTTAAAAACTACAATTTGTGTGAAATAAATGTGCGTGAATTTTATTTCATTGTTTACTGTGTGGTTGTCTTGTCTTTGTCGTTTGTACAACCTGTTATTGTAGTCTGCCTTGGATAACATGAAATAAAACTTTATTGTATACTTCTGCAAATAGGCTGTATTGTTGATTGGTGAACA
>NW_022700036.1:0-2297 GCF_011630105.1 Anneissia japonica
TATAAAAAAAAACCATGATAAATATAAACAGTATAACATATAAATACATTTCAAAGAAGATAATCTGAGGTTACAATCTCTCTCCCTGTTGCGCCATATCTACAGTCAGACGTACTAGATCCCGGTTGTTGGTGTATTATGGTGCAATAATGAAGCCGACGTCTTGAGTTCAAAACTCCCTCTTGTTGTTGCTGCTGTTGTATTATATTATTATTATTATTATTAGCTTAGCTCAGTCGGCTAATCTAGTGGTAGCCACTGTGTTTGCGCTGAACCGTGGAGATCTCTAGGTCCCCGGTTCAATTTCCATCGCTGCCTCTCCTTGTGTTTCAGCTAGAGGGCTGAAATACAAGTTGCAATAGCGCACCTTCTTTCGGATGAGACATTTAAACAGTTGGTCCCTTGTGCAATATAGCCCATGTGCACGTTGAAGAACGCAGTACACTCTTCGGAAAAGAGTAGGGGATTGTCTTCCGGTACTGCAGTGCCCAATCACCACGAGAAGGACCCCACTGGAAATAAGTCTTCTTCTAGACTTTCGAGGGCTATCCTTGGTCCCTGGTCCTTTGGATAATTTTTCTAAAATTCTTTTCAATCAAAGCAGTATACAAACACACCTAGTTGAATTAAATCCCAATTGGTAACGATGGTCTCAGCAACAATATGTTGTGTATTGCTGCTAAACCTCTCTCTCTCTCTCTCTCTCTCTCTCTCTGTCTCTCTACCGTGTAAACTTTTATTCGACAGGTGTATCTCTGAAAATGTTTCCCGAAACTGTGGAAGCAATCTAATGTGTGCCCAGTTTACAAGGGGGGTTCAAAATCAGACCAATCACATTAGTACCCACAATTTCCTAGGTGTTTGAGAGAGTTGTATTTCATCAAATATTTAATCAAATATCGCCTGTTATATGTGAACATCAGCATGGGGTCTATCCTGGAAGGTCGTTTGAAACAAACCTGTCTGTACTTCTGGCACATGCTTATTTAGCAATCAATTCCAAAGGTCAGTGCGAAGTTATCTATACAGACATGACTAAAGCATTCGTCAGGGTTTCACATAATCTTCTTTTGTACAAACTCAAAAAGTTTGGTTTCAGTGACGATCTTATTATTTTCTTTACAAGTTATTTACAGGGAAGATTTCAAAGGTTATACTTAATGGACATACATCAGCATGGCTTACAGTTCTTTCAGGGGTTCCACAAGATTCCATTCTTGGGCCATTGTTTTCTATATGTTTATTAACGATTTGGCATTCATTCCTTGTCACTCTAATAGCCTTTTATTTGCTGACGATATTAAATTGTTCAAATCAGTTTCTACCATACATAACATGTTGCTGCTTCAATAGGATGTGTATGGTCATATTGACTGGTGTTTAATACCGAGTAAGGCTTTAGTTACTTTATAAAAGTCTTTAATAGGTTCGATCTTTAATATTGTTGTGTTATTTTCAATTCTATTTCTCTACATCAGTCGACTAGGTTACGACTTGTTCAAAGTAAGTTTTTTAGATTTTATTCCCGCAAATTTTGTTTTGTTATTTAGATTTTATAACCCCATTAGCTGACCGCCGTAAACTTTTTGACTTTATTTTTCTTTTTAAATGTATGAATGCAATCTACGATGGAAATTTTGCAGTTCATTTTTCTCTTTCTGTACCACAATATCTATTACGTAATCCTGCTCTTTTTTCAATTCCAGGGGGGAAGAGTCAACGTTATCGTCTGCCTAAGTTATACAATTCTTTATGTAAAATAGATTTTTTATCGACATTTTCTGCGATTCTGTTATGTCTTTTCGTCAAAACATTTTGTCCAATGTTAGTAATATTTAGTAATTTTTAATAATTTAATATAATGTTCCGATAACATTATAACGGTAAATGTATCCAGCGGGCCGCCACTGATGCACGGTAGAGATTGCATATTTAGATTTCCGATTCTTACGGACTAGTGTTGTCTCGTAAGAATTTCGTAGGACGCGTTAAGAGTGACAAAATATTCTCAATGTATATACTGGAACCGAGCCACGTAACTTGTATTCCAATATTTGCATTCACACCTGGGCTGTGCATATATATTGCCTTGGTTTGGCTCTGTAATCATTAGTGGTCGTGGGACTAGTTTGGGCCCTACCTAAGCTGATCGAACGTTTGGTTTGGTCTATACCCTAGCTGCACTGATGAGGCCTGGAAGGCCGAAACGGATTCGTCTGCAGATATTGGGATTCCTTCCAGTGGATGCTTAGTTTATTTTGTCACCCTGATCGGATTTTCTCTACTGTTCCGTTTTA
>NW_022700037.1:0-986 GCF_011630105.1 Anneissia japonica
ATGCACCAAGCAAGACCATTAACTATAGGGTTCACTAACTCGGTCCCAATTTGAAACAACTGAACTGAGAGAGGAAAGCACCGCGACCCCTAAGCCATAAATGCGGAGAACCTAGCACTACAAAGTACCTGTCAGTTGAATCTTGAGACTACCTAACTCCAAAACTTGCCGTTTTCACAATACTGTAATGACACCCTATTTCAGTATAATAACTGACTTGTGTATCTATTTTACAGGTATGATTTCATTGCTAGATGTGGCTTCAAAATGGTTGCGAGATTCACCTGATAATGATTACGGTACAGTCATACAATAATCTTTTTTTTAGATTGAAATATATACCAGTAATATGTTTACATATACTGTATGATAGCATTTACTTCAACAATTATTTTGGTTAATTTTTAACATTTTTTAATATTTACAGATATGAAGAGAAGAGTTGACTGAAGGATACAAGAAACTAATGTCTTAAACAACATTCCACCACAATGAAAAATATATTTTATATTATATAATGATAAAAAATGAAGTCATCGCTCTGTGACGCCATCTACTGTGAACCCATCTGCTGAAGCCAAGATGTTTTTCAGATTTATTTTAACGTAATCAAAGTATTAGAAACGTGTCAATAATGTCAAAATATAAAGACAATATCTTTAATACAGTAATTCAAATACATAATTGATTGATGAATTAGATAGGCCTATGTTATATTTATTAATAAATTTATGCTGTATGCCGGCAAAGAATGGTAAATAGACGAGAAGCCTGGAGGAATTAGATAGGCCTATGGTATATGTATTAATCAATTTATGCTGTATGCTGGCAAAGAATGGTACAGGGACGACTCTACTGAGAAGACTGGAGGTAAGTGGGTTGGTTATTTACTCAAAGATCTTGTAACAAAATAGCGCTCTGACCTATTTCTAAGCGTAATGCATTAAAGACTCGTAAAACTGCACCTTCTGCAAAAAATAAGACAA
>NW_022700038.1:0-597 GCF_011630105.1 Anneissia japonica
TAAATGTGTGATGATAATACACATGCACGTACAGATACACACATACATACACACATATATATATACACATGCATGCATACATACATACATATATATATATATAGAGTACTGTGTGTGTGTGCTGAACTATAAGTTACAATAGCGCACCATCTTTCGGATAAGACGTTTAAGCTGCTGGTCCTGTTTGCAATATGACCCATGTGCATGTTAAAGAATGCAGTAAACTTTTCGGAAAAAAGTAAGGATTGTCTCCCACTGTACTGCCTTATTCACCACTAGAAGGACCCCACTTGAAACAAGTCTTCGGACTTAGTGGGTTATCCTTGGTATACTCCTATCATATATTACATACAAGAAATCAAACAGAAACCGATTAAATAGACTTTGTAGAACACTAATTTACAAAGTACAGTATTGTAGAACAGTACTGTATTTATTTGTATTCAGTTCTATTAAAGTCTACTCAATCTTTTCCTGTTTCATTTCTCGTACATATTTATGAACACACATACACACCTTTCTATGTTTTATATATAAATACATACATATATATAAATATATACCAATACATACATATAAAATACATACATATATATA
>NW_022700039.1:0-867 GCF_011630105.1 Anneissia japonica
AAATGTAGAACTTGTAGAACTGAGTATTATCACTCTACAGACTGTTTCATGCTAATGCAATCTTCAGGAGTGAGAGAATACAAGGATTTTGTGAGTATATGAATGCTAAGACAGGTGAAAATGAAAATGACTTAATTGTTTTTAAGTAAGTATTTGTTGCTGTGCCTGCATTTAGACAATAGCTCGGTTCTTTTGTTTAATAGCATTGACTGTTTGTCTGAATATATTATGTTGAGTTTCTCGGTTATGCACAGGTTGCAGCGTTTTGTTTTTGGGGAGTAAGCCGATGCTCTGTCGATGATAGATCATTTAACGTTGTAGGGTGTGTTGCTGTCTTTTAATTTCCATACGTATTTGGAAAGTACAGTGCTCTTTCTGTGTTTGGGGGTGTTAAAAGTGTATTTGTGGTTTGTATATCGGGTTTTGAACGGTGTGTCAGTAAGCCCGATGTAGCATTTTGTGTCATCATTTGAGTGGACAGTGGCTTAGTAGATGGTGGATGAGGTGAGGCAATTTCCAGAGAGTGGACATTCATCTTTTTTCCTGCAATTGCAGAGAGTTTTTGGCTGTTGTTGCTTAGCAACCAGAAGATATTTGTTGTGGGCTTTGATTATACTGCCCATGTTTCTTGAGCAGCTATAGCTGACTTTGACGTTGTTCTCGTTAAAGAGCTTGTGCAATGTTGCCACTCGGGAAATGCTTTTTGACAAGGTTAAAGAATGATTTTCCGATGTTGGTTTTCACTCCTTTACTGAATGGTGGGTTGTACCAGATTATTTGTCTGCTTCTACTTTTTTCGAAGATTTCGGTTATGGAAGCTGGTATTCCATTTTGTGCTAGAATCCGCTGTTTTGTAGAGCTTGTTCG
>NW_022700040.1:0-1603 GCF_011630105.1 Anneissia japonica
TGCACAACCAACCAAACAAGAGAATCGTGCAGTTGCAATATTTCCACGGTTACCTTTGAAAGACATGATACATTATTAAAACCATAGTGTAATATAATGCCCCTTCTCATCTATTATGAACATATATTTATAAAACTAGGTACAAGTGTAGCACTCAATTAACCTTTACGCTGCCATCTTTGCATAAATGTGAACAGCGCACAGTTGGTGTGCATGTCAGTTTCGCATAAATGGTAATAGGCTCACTGTCAGCCAATGCCACCTTCGCATAAATGCGAATTGGTGAAGATCTTCCAAAAAACGACCATAGAGCGACTGTTTTAACACTAACCCAAATAGTGTTTACTGGATATGAAAGCTAATGAACTTCTGCACATCTTGATGTGAAACTTGCTGGGTGTTGTTTTGTTCGAAATTTTAGTTTTTGCAAGTTGAAAATATGATGCTTTGAAATGCTGAGAAACTATATTCTTCTGTTACAGCTGTGCTGGATAATAAGGAGACTTAGAAACAGACATAAAAAACCATATTCTGGGCCTAGGCCTAACTAGGCAGACCTAGCCTAGGCCTAGCTAAGCCTGGACTGATGGTAATGTTAGTACATATATGTAGGCCTAAGAATCGTTATTTTGATTTTCATCAGCAAGTACTTTGAAACTTTGAAAACACATACTCTGCTAATAGGCCTAGGCCCAATATACTATTTTTGGTTAGGCCTTGACAAAATATTCCTATCATTTATTCACTAAATGATAAATAAAATGTAGGTACAAAACAACTAATGCTTAGTAATTGTTTTTAGATTTATATTTTCATAATCTGAATAGTTTATGAATTATTGAGCAAATAATATACACTATCAAAAATAAGCATTATGGTGACCTTGTTAAAGTCAGGCTCCGGAGGAAAAAAAAATTTTGATATGTTGTAGAACTGATTTTTCTAAGACAGAAAAAAGTAGTTTGATCAAAAACTGAGCAACGGTGAATGAGATACAGATTTTTGAATATTTAAAAACTGGGGGGGAAAAAGGTGTAAAAATGGGCGGTTACGCCCCTTTTTCCCCCAGTTTTTAAATATTAAAAAATCTGTATCTCATTCACCGTTCCCCAGTTTTTCGTCAAACAACTTTTTTCTGTTTTAAAAAAATCAGTTCTACAACATATCAAAAAATTTTTTTCCTCCGGAGTCTGACTTTAAATAATTAGCTGACACAGGGGATTAGAGGTAATGTTATTAGCTGGCGCTCTGGTTGACTGAATAAGAAAAGAGCTAGCAGCGTAAGGGTTAATGGTAAACTGTATTTTATAAGAATTGGAAGAGCTCCCAAAAGAGTTGGAGGTCTTGGGTTCAGATCCTGATGATACAATAAATTGTTTTCAAAAAAACAGTTTAAACTGTTATTATTCGAGGGGCATCTGATGCTCTATATCATTATTATAATAATAATTATTATTATGATAATTTTGCATACCTTGCAGTTCTGGTGCTCTATATCATTATTATTATTATCATAATTTTGCATACCTTGCAGTTCTGATGCTCTATATCATTATTATTATCATAATCTTGCATACCTTGCAGTTCTGGTCCAAGGGTGGTA
>NW_022700041.1:0-1963 GCF_011630105.1 Anneissia japonica
GCACAAGGGCACACATTGGCGCTAACACCAGGCGCGTAACAGGGGTTTTGGGTCAGAGTGGGTATTTATTTAGTAATTTACCATACCCACCCCACCCCACTCCCCATATAGAAAACAATACGACATAGGGCTTATCTTATTTATAATATAGGCCACACACGTGTGTTTGAAACTAAATACAGTATAAGCATCTTCATCGTGATTTTATTTATTACAAACATATTCTTTCACCATCAATACACATTGATGTCCTTCTTTTAGGTTAAAACGATCTATCTATGTGTTTAAATAACTTAAAAGGATAAACCTAAAAAAGCCCTAAAAAAATGCGCGCGAAGCGGGCAAAATATTTTTTTTTGTTTTTAATTCTAATTTCGTCGGAATTGATGAAAACTCCCTGAAATGTGCAATTTATAGAGGAAATTGGCCTACCGTAACAAGAAATGCGCGCAAAGAATTTGAGAATTTTAGGCACTTTCAGAGGATGCATTGTCAAGGGGTGGGGAAAGATTTTCCAAAGATGGATATTTTCACCTTGTCCCCCTGTGTTTTTAATTTTAATTTCGTTGAAATTGATCGAAACTCCCTAAAATGTGTAATTTTTAGAGGAAATTGGCCCATGTTAACAAGAAATGCGCGCGAAGCACGCGGAATTTGAAGTTTTTAGGCACTTTCAGGGGATGAAAAGGGCATTTATAAAGGGGTGGGGAAGATTTTTCAAAGATAGATATTTTCCCCTTGTCCCCCAGTGGTTACGCCATCGGGCAGCATATAGATCAAAGGAGTTATGACAGTTTTTGAAGTGGAGAAGAGGTTGCAGGGTGTTGTGTGTCTGGTCATTATGATATCTTCTTCTTTTTATTATTGTCTTTATTTTTTTCTTCTCTTTTTCTTTCCTTTTCTTTTCCTCTTCTTTCCCTCCCTTTCCCCTTTTTCTTTTCTCTTATTACCCAGCCCGGTACGACGGCTTGGTCAGCCAGGTAAAAACCGTCAGGAGAGGGGCAGTTCCCCCCCCCCCAATGAAAAAAAAATTTTCTGGCTAACACGCCAATCATCCCCCCCCCCCCAATGAAAAACACTTTTCTACGCCACTGGAGGCCGCAGGTTCGAATCGGAGACTATTCTTGATGATATGATTGTCTATGACATCTTATATTCCTGTTCTAGCACAGGTTTCATCATTAACTTTATCTATTTGACAGCTGGCTCGTTGGAACATGTGATAATCATAAAGAAAAAGATTGTTTTCAGTCTTATAAAAACCTTTCTCTGTCGGGACCCAAACCATGCATACACGCCAATAATGCGGGGAGTAGGCCTACACTGGTAGTCGAGGCACACAGTACAGTGATACCATGATACCAAGATCAAAGTGATATATACACTAGTTTAAACGACAAGGATACAGGTCCGTAACTAGGATTTTTTTTTGGGGGGGGGGGGTTCAAATTTGGAAAAACTGGAGCCTTTTGAAGATGTTAACGACCAACCAATTGCGCTGACCACATAAATAAGAGTTCCATCTTGAAACTTGTATTAAAAGTTGCTACTGTCTATAAGGATTATTTGAACAGGATTGTTTTTTTTTAAGTTTAGGCAATCTTCTTATTACATTATTATTATTATTATTATTATTATTATTATTATTATTATTATTATTATTATTATTATTATTATTATAAATGCTCCATGTACAAGATAGGCTAAATAAATTCTCATTTCATTTATTTTGTCTCAATAAAATACATAAAAAACAACAACCGGTTACAATACAACAAAATAAAAGCATAAAAAATCTGAAACAGGCCGAGACAGGATTCCTAAAAGTGAACCAAATCACTATCATGTATGTCTCCTAATGCACTATTCCGATTACACATAAAATAATAATGAGCAACTGAAATAATACTTAAAATCTGTAAAATTTGCCTTAACAATAAATATATATATATAGAAATTGTAA
>NW_022700042.1:0-777 GCF_011630105.1 Anneissia japonica
AATAACGAAAACATAAGTCGGACATGAAAAAATTCATATGAGGAACGAACGTATAAGAAGGACATAATTCAAACAATAAAAGAAAGCCAGCATAAGACTGACATTTCTCAAACAAATAACAAACGTATCGGACGGACATAGACAAAATGATACTATGTAGACGAATGAATAATTTTGTAATGAACTAAATATTTATGAACAAAAACAAGCAAATATGAAACCAATGGACGGTTTTACAAATGAACATGTACCGGTACGCATTTAAAATGTGCAAGTTGTGATGATATATCGCTTCTGTCTTTATTCATAAATGAGGGATACTAATTGAAAGTATCCCCTTATACACATCTAGATGTGTATAAGAGACAGATCTGGGATTTCCCACTTGAACTTAGGGTCGACTTCTGTCTTAAATTGTTGAACCTCTGTTTGGCAGCTTCCTCTCGCCATTTCCTCACTTGCATTAGGTAAATTTAATCCACATCCCCTTATCTTCCAGCCACATCAGCAGCGTTAAAAGCTGTTGACTCTTGGGAGGTGAATAACTTCTTGTTCATCATCAGATGAATCGTGATCCTGCGATGTTCCCACACCACTGATGATTTGATCATCCGTTAGCCACTGATACCCTGGATCGTGTGCGCCTTCAGTCAGCCATTGAACAGGTCCCATCTACTCGCTATCATCGGCTTGGTATCCGAGTTCTTCAAACATTCCATCGAATTCAGCCGAGTCACCGTCATCATGATGGTTTCTTTAATGAGGATCGGAGTCGTT
>NW_022700043.1:0-566 GCF_011630105.1 Anneissia japonica
AATGCTGCGCCACCGCAGTGATGTTTGAATTACGTTGTAAATCATTTCATGAGTCAACCGAAAAAAATCAAGTAATATAACTGTTAAAAACAAAGAAAAAAACAAATTTGCTAAATTCAATAATAATATCTATAAAACAAAGAGAGAGAAAAAAAAACTCATTTTACCTCTATAGATTTCAATTCCACCGAAATTTTTCTAGTGGAAATATGGGAATGCTGCAAGACTTATTCTAATTAACGAGGCTGGATACACTACAGCTTCGGACAGGTTGATGATGGTTCTACACGTATCTGAAAGAACAAAAAAAAATAAAGTTTGATTAAGTTATATTGATTTAACTAATAAATGCTGCGCCTACACAGTGGTGTTCTAATTACGTTGTCTGTGTTGTGCAATTATTTAAAGTGTCAAAAAAATAGCTCTTAGAAACAAAAACAAAGAGACAAAAATGTAAATACGATCCACAAACTTGAAAGAGACGTCAAAAAACCATTAGACGAAAACAAAAAAGGAAGATTTTAAATCGATCGCTAAAATGCGGACCTAATAACTTTAAGCAACCA
>NW_022700044.1:0-498 GCF_011630105.1 Anneissia japonica
CTTGAGTTAAATACTATGACAATTTTAATTTTTTAGTTAGGCCTGGGTTTTGCATAATTACCTAGTCCTACTAAAAACGCTTCTGGGAAAAGCAGAGAAGGAAAAGCGCGTTTTTCTTCATCACTGATCAAATGAAACAGAGTGACAGTTATTTTCAAATTAAGAGAAGAGCTGAGAATAAGCAGCTATAAAATACTGGATGCCATAAGACCTGCCAAAATGGCAGAGCACCAAATGAATGAAAAATGAGCTAGTTTTATTAATATTAGGCATAGCAATCGGCAGGTTCTTGATTACAAGGCTAGACCAAGTTAATTACATGTAATGCCGAAATGATAATGATAATAATAAGTATTAGGCTATTATTATTACCTGTACGTTAAGGGGAACTTAGACAATGGAGGAATTAGAAAACAATTTTAAAAACGAGGTTAAGGGGAAATAACACAAAAGATAATCCCCTTGGCTAGTTATTATTTATAGGCCTAGTAAATAGTA
>NW_022700044.1:565-757 GCF_011630105.1 Anneissia japonica
TTATTATTATTAATTATTATTATTACCTGTACCTTAAGGGGAACTTAGACAATGGAGGAATTAGAGAACAATTAAAAAAAAACGACGTTAAGGGGAAATAACAAAAGATATTCCCCTTGGGCGATTATATTTTAGGCCTAGTAAATAGTACAGTATCTGTAGGTTCTTCATTACAAGGCTTAGGCCAAGGTA
>NW_022700045.1:0-1301 GCF_011630105.1 Anneissia japonica
TCGCTAAAAAAGAAACACAAAAGGCACACAAGGTTCAAATTTTCAAACCTTTATTGTAACAATTATCAAGGGGTCGCACTTTTCATCAAGGGGTCGCATTCTCTCGCCGTCGATTTCAAGTGTAGGTGTTGGGCGAAAAATTTTCTGTAACGTTCTGCGATCCGACGACGGAAAATATTTTCGCGCAGTTTGTTGGCAGACTCCGAACAGGCTTGTTGGGTTCCCTCTTTTTTGGAATTTCGCATCCGATCTCTGTGTAATTTCGAGCTCGAAGGTTGCATCTTTTTTATGGCGAGCATCAAAATTTTCAAGGAACCGAACTTCTTTTTCAAAAGAGTCAATTGCCGTATCATTTCGGTTCTAATTTCCTTCGACATCGTCACCTTTTCCGTCCTGCTATTACCCAACGCACGCAACACGTTCTCGACAACGAGCGAGTCGGCGGACCACAGAGTTTTCACCCTCTCAACCAAAGACGAGTACATCACTCCTTGCGACATTATTCCATTCTGGTTTTTGCAACTCGTCTCCAGCTTCTATTTATATAACTCTTTCACCTCTCGTCCGGTGACTCATGACGTAAGTAAGATATCGATGACGACATCGTCTCGTTAGCTTTCAAAAATGGAACGACGTATATAAAAGGGGACGCTTGTAGCACGAGAGGAATCATGTCGGTGACTATGCGAATAAAGGTGTACGAGGACGGAGACGAACGTGTGTTAGAGAGGACAAGGTCGGCTGCAGAATTGATCCGCGATTTCGAATCCGAGATTCCCGGAGAGATGACTCTGTCTTTATGCATTCGGGTCGGAGAGAAAGAAAGCATGTACGAGAGCGGACGATCCACATGGCTGTGGGGCCGTGACTGCTACATGTTCGGACTTTGGAGATGTTTCCTGTTGCAGGCGGGTTTTCGGTCCGTCGAAACTCCGATTCTGACGCTGGATCTGACCAACGTAGCCAGAAACGACGTCGTCGCCAAGCTTCTCTTCGAGTTCATCGACGGATACCGAGGAGATGGTGGAGGACCCGAACTCTTGCATTACGACGACGTTTCCTGGTACGTCGACGCCGCCGCCATATTGACCACCGTCCAAGGCCACGATTCTGTGATGGAGAGGTTGTACCTCAGCGCGGAACAGAGACTGAAGAGCTGCGAAGACCCGGACGAGGTTTGCTCTTTCGGGCAAAGACTCTCCTCCTTCATGGAATCGGATAAGATAATCGACGAGTGGTGGGAGACACTCTTCGCCTACTGCGAACGGTTCCTAATGGAAAGTTGGCAGACGAGGCTTGGC
>NW_022700046.1:0-1326 GCF_011630105.1 Anneissia japonica
CCTATGCGTGCAATAAGGTCCCTGGTCGATGCTAAAAAATTGTCGGCTTGGTACTTGTAGTTCTCAGTACCGTGCATAGGTGAGACTATCGATTTTAGGAATCAGTGAAAAATTATAACGTTTAAAAAAATCCAATTTTGTAGTTATTTCTGATGTAGCGGGGGTCGCCGGGTGGGGGAGGGGGTTCGGGGAAGCCACCACTGCGGATGAAGTCGTAGTCCACCATCAGTTTTAAGAAGCGCGATCGGATGGGCTAACATGCAGGACAGCGATTGCTCTCCGTCTGTCCGTTGAATGAATCACGTGCTACAGTAAAACCCATGCCTCCAAAAACGTTGTCCATGATCAAAATAAATCAAATTTTGAATTAAACTAAAGCTAAATCATATTTACATTACGTTGTTATAAAACAACGTTTAAGCCTATTAATAGAATTTAAGTGAATTTCATGCGAAACACATTTTTCATGCAAAATTTCGGCTTGGGAATTCCATAAAAAAACATTTAAGGCTAAACCATTGCCTACCCAACGAAAGTTGTACTGAAAACTTGCGATATTACTCTTAATAATAATAATAATAATAAAAATTATACCCCGTTTGAAAATGGACAATTCTGAATCCCTCAGAACTTGTTCTTGGGCCACGCCCGGTCCGCTTCATTTTCCCCATACAGTTAAAGTAGAGATTATAGAGAGCGCTATTTAAATTCATTTAGGTGAACTGATAAGATGAATATACATGTTTGACTTCTTCCTCGCGAGTCGCGAATGCAGTAGTCGCTGCTTGTGGATGTTAAAGCTACAGTGTATAGTAGGGTAGGCCAAAATCTCTGGTAGTCGGTCAAGAAGTGTAGTCGACACAGTGAAAATCAATGGAGTATAATAATAATAATAATATCCCCATGCCTAGGCACTGTCTACGTAGCATACAGCATGGTCTTTGAAAGTATAAAAAGCAACGTTTAATCTCGTCGGTTATTTCAGTAGTAGTACACATACTAACTGCTATAGTACTGCTGATTCTGAAAGATATAAACGTTTAAAAATACTCGGACACATAATTAAGACAATTTTATGTATTGCTTTAATGCTGATTTTTCACAAACATTTCGTTCATATACAATATGAATAAAAGTAATAAGCCTAGATTTATTTAGCAAGCATATAATCTTATAAACATTAATTTTACGAAAACTGACCATATTCTATACACTGACTATATGACGTACTGTTTATTAAAGGCTGTCTACCTAATCAAAAATTGAATAGCTTATAAAACGATCAAAACAGATGGAAGTAAATATAATTTTCAGTGCTTTATACAA
>NW_022700047.1:0-557 GCF_011630105.1 Anneissia japonica
GAGAGTAAGTAGTGGATTTAATGGATTTAGGCAAGGAAAGCCAATACTTTGGTCCATAATAAAAGGCAGTGTTTTGCCTTTTAGAAAGTCTGGAATATGGTAAATGAAATGAAGAAGCCTGACGGGTGGCGATTTTTTTTTCCGTACGAAACATTTACATGAAACTCCACTCGGGCCATCTCGACTGAATCGACTCGAGCCGAAAATCTCATATTGCAGAATTCAGGAGGTCAAAAGGTCATCAACAGCTAAACGTCTACAAAATGCAAAACAACTTCTGAGAGAACATCGCTGTCTGATTTTAAAAAAAATATGTTACCATACTAATACTAATGGGTCGTTTAAAATGACATATAATGTGAGCTGCACGAGTAATGGAAAGTGATTTGAACTTGAGTTAAATACTGTGACAATTTTATTTATTTTTTTTTTAGTTAGATCTGGGTTTTGCATATTTACTAGGCCTACTAACTACTAAAAATATACGCTTTCGGGGAAAGCACAAAGAGGAAGGAATAGCGCGTTTATCAAATGAAACAGGGTGACAGTTATTTTCA
>NW_022700048.1:0-553 GCF_011630105.1 Anneissia japonica
AATCACCCATGAGAATCATTGGGAGTTTGTGCATTAATCATGGTCTTATACGTATTGTATGACAATGGGAAATGATATTCTTCAACTAAAATACTGTAGGTTTCTAGATGAAGCAGTAAATGTTCTGAGATGTATGAATTATTATTTGGTTTTTTGGATTACCTATAATTTTTACTATTATATAGACTGTGAATTGTGCAATAGGTTACACAATCCTCTTTTATGTGTATTCACAAACTTAATACAGTGATTAAAATAACTGTACAGTGGGCATAATACATAATTATTCTGATATTCAACTATTTATATACTGTAAACAGTGAACCTACCTTTTGCATGTTCTGTTAAGCATAAACTTTCTCCCAGTTTAACTGCTTGCATACAATATTTCCTGTAGAGAAAGAAGTGAGATTTAGTCACATTTCAATTATTGCATTCTTTCACAAGACTAATGAAAATAATAGACCCCTATAAAACTTCCCCTAACTCCAAACTCATCAACAAAATATTGGCCACACTAATATCCCTGCATAGTTCATATAGCTAGAACCAT
>NW_022700049.1:0-198 GCF_011630105.1 Anneissia japonica
AATATGCAAGTTTTTATTTAGCGCTCTATACAAGTAAGTCTCAGAGCGCTGAGAAAAATTGCGAAAGCCACTGGCTCTAGCCCTTCTACTGGGCACCTTCTATGTTTTTAACATTCAGTATCATAATAAAGCAAAGAACTATATCTTCCTAGAATCCAAGATGTTTGAAAAGATGAAGGAAGCCAACAAACATGTCAT
>NW_022700049.1:276-542 GCF_011630105.1 Anneissia japonica
TTATAGGCATGGTTTATACGTGTAAAGATAAAGAGAAAAATGTATTTTGTGAAAAAAAATTAAGGAATGATTATTTATAGAATTTTTGTGTGGTCTTTATTGATTTGTGGTCTATTGAAATTATTTCCAAGGAGTCGATTTAACCCCAAAAATTGAGTTAAATTTAACTCCAAAAGTGGAGTTAATAAAATAGGTACAGAGCGACTCCTTTTCTGGAGTAATATTTACTCTTGTATTTTTACTCCCCAAAGGGAGTAATATTAACT
>NW_022700050.1:0-671 GCF_011630105.1 Anneissia japonica
AAAAAAATCAAGACACACTCTCGCACGTACGTTCCAGAAATAGATCCGCCAAAACTCCTTGACCAATCAGAGCAGTTTCCAACTAGGACTGCCTCTAAAATTCGTCGTACAAGCAAGGACTTTCGACTGTATTTATAAGATTTTTGAAGAATTTTAGTGCTTTTCCCCGACGGTTGCGTGTCAATGACTCACCGCATACAAACTCATCTTCTTTCTAGTTTCCTTAAAATTATCTTTATTCTCGTTTAAGTTTGAGAGTACCATTTCCGGCTATCTAGAGGTGTCATAATCTTAATTTGTTTTTTACCTCAGCCCCAGCCATGTGGTTATCGACTCCTATCTGTGAAAGTCCTTCCCTGGCCTAATCTATTTTGAATTCCTACATCTGCCACTGATTACAAGTTGCGTATGTGCAAGCAGATTACACACCTACCTGCTGCGCTCGCGTTATTCGTCTCAAAAAAACAACAGATGTGTTAATTGTTTTCCCTACCTGTTCCCAATAAGATCAGTATAGGCTTAGTTTATGCAATTCTCGATTTGCTATATTATTGACGTCTACCCATCTCATCCACGTCGTAAAGCGCTTGTAAGTATTCGCGATTTTCAATAATTCCATTTATTCATATAGGCCTAACATTTACCTTTATGGTAAATTTAATATTTTCAAT
>NW_022700051.1:0-1120 GCF_011630105.1 Anneissia japonica
TCTCACATCATGTATGTGATGGTGAAACCAGCCCTGGTGATAGCACTGGTGATACTAGCCCTGGTGATACTCATTGTTTTTTTTCTCGTTTTGTTTCTAGTCTGCTTAATAAAAAAAAGGAAAACATGCCCTCCACAAGACCAAAGAGATGATGTAGGCCAACGAACGGCGACTGATAATCCTGACAGCGATAGAATGCAATATGTTTCTACAATTTCTTCATCACTGTTAACAGAATCACAGCAAAACAGGTTGTTGTCTAGAAACTGTGGATGTCAGAATCGTACAATCATGGAGGTATAAACCTCCATGGTACAATTATGGGAGACTAAGTGATTAATAGGACTAGATGGGACCACCAATGCGACGTACCACACATACATCAGGTAGATTTAAATGCTAACCAATGTTGTGTTGATAACTATAAGAGAACAACAATGGTGTGAACGAAATGCCAGTCAACCACATAATCTAAACATGTATATAGGGTCTGCGATTAATTTTACATATTTTCTACATATTCATACGTGTATATTTATATAATATTGACAAATTGCAAAAAAAAAAAAAAAAAAAAAAAAAAAAAAATTAAAAAAAAAAAAAAAAGAACAATGTTCACGTAATTTTAAAAAGTTTAGTATAAAGAGGCAATGATGGTAATCGTAATTGTATCATGATTTACAGATTTTGGGAATGATTCGCTAATGATGAAAATGTTATAATATTATTACTTTCGTTGTATGTAAGCCGACTGTATTCCATTGTATCTCTCATTCAATAACTAGCATTTCTATATTGAAAGGTCAGGTCAGCGTAGTGTATAATGATGATGCTGCTGCTGATGCTTACATATTAATATTTATTATACAAGAAAATATACTCATGATTTAAGATTCAAGAAATTTTATTGTTTATATATAAAATATACAGAAATATTATATGCTTGGTAGATAAAATAATATTAAAACGTCAAACATACAATCAGCAAAAAAGTATTTGAACAAAAGTATAATTATTGTATTCTATTCTTTATATTCACAATCAACAATAAGCCTTTTTAAAATTTGTAAATGATAATTGTATGTACAAGAAAATTATAACAATGCTGAAAGTAAAATTA
>NW_022700052.1:0-595 GCF_011630105.1 Anneissia japonica
GGAATACGGACCTTTTCTTTGGAGTTCATTGATTAATTGAATCATTTTCAAGAGGGGGGGGGGGGCACCTTGAATTTTGAAGAAATTAAGAGTCATTAAAAGACACCTAAGAAGTCGGGAAAGCTCATTTCCCGCCACCTAGGAATCAAAATTTTCCCGTGGAAGAACCACAGGACCCCTCCCCCTTTCTTTTTAGGATTTATCGATTCATTAAAAAAATACGTATGCAACTTGCTCAAAATTTGTTTATGTCTGTATACACACATAGGGCCTATTTACTGTAACAACAATGGGAAAAAAATTATTACCTTTAATTTTAAAGAACTTAAAGTCGGGAAAGCTCATTGCCCACCACTTACAAATCAACATTTTCCCGGGAAGAACTCCAACCTCCCTTTCTTTGGGTTCATTGATTCATTATAATAATTTTCAAGAGGGGAAAACCTTAAATTTTGAAGAAATTGAATGTAATTAAAAGACACCTCAGAAGTCGGGAAAGCTCATTTCCCGCCTTCTAGGAATCAAAATTCTGCTGGGGGAGAACTTCCCTTTCTTTTTGGGATTTATCGATCGATTTATCGAAAAAAAAATCGTA
>NW_022700053.1:0-788 GCF_011630105.1 Anneissia japonica
CAAAAACAAAATAACAATTCACAAACATAAAGAATAAAAATGAGCCAGGGAGCAGCAAATGCGAATGCAAAACTGTCATCTTTTAGAGATGTGCTGCTCCCAGCACAGTCAATTCACTATTTCTTATCATAACTTATTTACCGCCTGTCATTTTCATCTCTACTTGTTTTGGAAGGGAAATAAAATTAAGGAAATATACAAATTAAATAAAAAAGTTATTACAAAAGTTGTATATATATATATATATATATATATATATATATATTTTTTTTTTTTTTTTTTTTTTTTCCTTTTAAATCTATATATTTATTCAGGTATAAAACATGCACAGCAAGCAGCCCTGAGACTGAAAACTTTGAACTTAACAAGATTTTTAAAATATGCTCTACTAATTACAATTACTTATTAAAAAATAACCTCAAAAGATTGTCACTTAAAAGCACTGAATTTCAATTATTACTAATAAACAATTTTTAAAAAAGTTGGAATTAACATTTAGGATATATAAAAATATAATATTTTAAAAATTAATTATTTTAATTATCTTTCAGGCTACAACTACACCATCTACAATGTCTACACCTTCAACTGGAGCGTAGTAAGAAGATGATGTAAAGGATTTACGCTTTAAGTTCAGTTCTGTCTATGATTTTTAAGATGATTCATGTAAAATACACCATACCGCCTTCCTGGACTAAAACTGTGTGATCTATACACATATGATGTGTCTGAATTCTTAAAGAATAGGCATCACCATTTTTTATGGACTAAAAACATCTTGAATTTCA
>NW_022700054.1:0-1206 GCF_011630105.1 Anneissia japonica
GAAATCATAATTAAATCTTTTAATTTCTTTCATATCGTCATTAATTAACCAGCATCCCTTGATGATCAAGACCTGCTGTTCATCTGTGAAGATCTGGGCTCTGATTGGAGGAGGCTAGGAGTGCGACTTGGACTTGAATGGAACAAGATTAATGTCATAGCAGACAACAACACACTGAAAGATGGCATCATGGAAACTCTGGTGACTTGGAGAGATGGCCAATCAACAAACCAAATGCCAATCATGCTCAACGCATTGAGAGAACAGGGACTTGTACAAGTTGCGGAACGATTGTGTAAAAGGCGTGGCTACAAAGACGACCTCGACGCTGCTGCAAATCAACCTAAACTTTCAACACAACATAGACTAGTAGGAGGTAGGTGAATATCAATTTGATACAAAATATTAAAAATTCTTTTATTATTATTTACATAACACAACTGCAAATTTCCTGAAGAATGGTGGATGAATTTCCCGGAGCAAAATTTCACTAATGTTTGGTTCAAGATCTTGTCGTCTATTGACGAAATCGTGTGATCAACAACTAAAAGTACCCCACCATCGTGACGATTAATTCTGTGCCTACAGTGTATGGTGTAACTGTTATGTAACATTTCAATATCTGCTACATCCGAATTAAGCCAAGTCTCGGTAACAGCAATCAGATGTGGTTTTAAGAGCGAGTCAAACATTTGAATTGAGCAAGCTTGTTTTTTTCAGCATTAACAGACTTGAGAGGTTCAATGCATTTAAAAGTACTGTGCTTAGGTTTCATCTGTTTAGGGGATTATATGCTATCTTTCAAAAAAGCCATTATTTTTTTATTTACTTTTAACATGTATCCAGGATATTTTATTATTTATTTTTACCCAAAGGAGAGGTGGGTATGGGAATATTATGCGTTATGTGTGTGCGTGTGTGTGTTTGATATGGTGTGTTTGTGTGTGTCCTCTTCCGGGTGCATTACTCAAAAGCTACTGGATCAATTTACATCAACTTTTCCACATGGACAATATTAGTTAAGACTTTTTTTTTATACATTGTTTCGCAAACTTTTTTTTTTTTCGTCACAGGAGGGCGGGTAAAAAATAAAATTTAGTTTTCTTTATTTAGCAAGTAGTTTTGCAAAAAACATGTAAATGGAGGAGAAAATAGAAATAAAATTATTATTGGTAAATGTAAACAGTGTAGTAATGTGATGATTTT
>NW_022700055.1:0-765 GCF_011630105.1 Anneissia japonica
TCGAGCCCGGACGCAAAAAAATTTCGAGTTTGCGTCAACTAAGTGGAGTGTTATTGTTACACCATATTTCCTATTCTTAATGCATTGCGGTTGATGTTACGGCAATCGCGTCAGTGAACCGGTACTGATGCTGGGAAATAGTGACGTCATCGTATACCGCTTTCCCGTTGGTGTAACACGATGACATCCCCAGTGTGGAGGAATAGGCTTCCAGTGTTAAAGAATAGGCTTCCAGTGTTGAAGAATAGGACCCAGTGTTAAAAGATAGGACAAAAATCACGTAGGTCGTGATGTCATGGGACCCAGATATTTGGACCAATGGGAAAATTCTTCGTACTAGAAAAGACGATCACGTGTCGAAATTCCGATGACGTCATGGTGTATTTTGAGTTTTTCGAGAAATTCCTATTCTTCATCACTGGCTCCTATCCTTTCCAGTGTTGAAGAATAAGGCCCAGTGTTAAAAGATAGGACAAAAATCACGTGGGTCGTGACGTCATGGGACCCAGATACTAGAAAAGACGATCACGTGTCGAAATTTCGATGACGTCATGGTGTATTTTGAGTTTTTCGAGAAAGTCCTATTCTTCAACACTGGCTCCTATCCTTTCCAGTGTTGAAGAATAGGACCCAGTGTTAAAAGATAGGACAAAAATCACGTGGGTCGTGACGTCATGGGACCCAGATATTTGGACCAATTGGAAAATTTTTCATACTAGAAAAGACGATCACGTGTCAAAATTTCGATGACGTCATGGTGTATTT
>NW_022700056.1:0-584 GCF_011630105.1 Anneissia japonica
GGAAATGATTCGCACTATTGGGTGGACTGCATAAACTTAAAACATAATACTGCTTAAGACAGCGTGACATTCGATGAGATAGGTTATATCTAATTGAATAGGCTTTTAAAATACAATAAAAATGAAAAAAAACCGCTTGAAATTATTACGGCAAAGAAATATTGCAAGTTGCAATATCGTATCTGTAGTTAAGATTTATGTTTGATTTTGTAAAATGATTGATTATATGAAATAAAAGTGGGATGCCCCCACACAAGACAAACAAAAACGTACAGTAAAATTTTACATTCATTTCTGTATTTCGGAATTGTATTTTTAAAACACACAATTAAAAAAGACTAAATTAAAGTAAAAAATACATGATTGCCAATAGAAATACAGACGTTTTATAATTCTTAAATTTCAACAAAAAACTTGGTCAATAAGATAAAAAGCGGTTAATGAGATACAGATTTTTGAATATTTAAAAACTTGAGGAAAATATAGAAAAAGGGGTAGATCGTTTCAATTCGTTATAAAATTTCGTTGACGTTTGCCTCAAACTCTGTCCGAGCACAAAAAAATCCTTAAACAGCATTCTTCCG
>NW_022700057.1:0-741 GCF_011630105.1 Anneissia japonica
ATTTACCACTACGCGTGCGCATTTTTACGCGCGCAGCACGTATGGAAGCTAGAAATTAATTTTTTGTCACATTTTGGGTTCCTAACATTGTTTTGACAAGTTTCCAATCTCTTCAATCACTCTATGGCCAATAACAATGCCGTACGCACGCATCAAACATAGCGACCTTTGTGCGCATTTGTGCTGATATACAGTGAAATTTTGCTAAAATCGGGTCTAATTTTAAACAGTTACAGCTCTTTAGGATGAAAGGTGACCCCCAATTTTTATTACATATTCTGAAAGCACATGAGTTGTAAATATGATTTTATAGGTCATAATGCGCATTTGAGCATATCTCGCTTATTCTTGATCGATTGTCTTCAACTTTGAGTATGTTGTAGATGAGGCAATTCTCTTTCATATATGTGGCATTTTTGGTGATCCGCTACACTAGCGGATCACCTATTGTTATTGTACGAGATCTTTTTTTTTTTATTCTACATTCTGACAAATAACTGTTCGCACGATATCTCAAATTTGCCGAGAGCTACGCACAAAACGACCACAACAAAACATTTGGCTTGGCTTGGAATAGTGACAATAAGCTTTGCAAGGTTACCAGAAACGTGTGACGTCATCTACGCACATTTTTGTGTTTTTTTCGCAATTGATTATATCAGCCTAACCAATTGATATTTCGAAATCGTATTACGTGAGCATTAACTTCGAGTGAATGTTGATTGTAATGTACACTCATTT